>NC_069120.1:5650000-5950000 GCF_025612915.1 Magallana angulata | reverse complement strand
ACTACTAAAGTACCTTTGGGTAAGATGCCATTAATTGATGAACCTTTTAAACGTGTTGCGGTAGATCTGGTCGGCCCTATTCAACCAGCAACGGACCGAGGGAACCGGTACATCTTAACCCTGGTAGACTTTGCTTCACGATACCCAGAGGCAGTGGCGCTAAAAGGTATAGAAGCTGAAAGAGTTGCAGAGGCTCTTGTTGAAATCTTTTGTAGACTTGGAGTACCTGTCGAGATGTTAACTGATATGGGCAGTCAGTTTACTTCGGAGCTGATGGCTGAGACAAGTCGTCTACTTTCATTTCGACAACTGACGACAACACCGTACCACCCCATGTGCAACGGTTTGGTCGAGCGTTTTAACGGCACGCTGAAGCAGATGCTGAGACGACTCTGTGCTGAGCGCCCTAAGGACTGGGACAGATATTTGTCTGCAGCGCTGTTTGCCTATCGTGACACCACCCAAGAAAGTCTCGGATTTTCACCTTTTGAATTGGTTTATGGTCACACCGTCAGAGGTCCAATGCGGATTCTTCGTGAGCTATGGACAAAAGAGGTAACAGATCCTGATATTAAAACAACTTATCAGTATGTTGTAGTTTTAAAAGATCGTCTTCAGTCAACCTGTGAGTTAGCTAAAGAGAATCTGGAGAGATCGTCACAGAGATATCGCACCTACTACAACAAACGGGCGAGACAGCGAGACATGAAAGAAGGCGAGAAAGTTCTTGTGTTGCTTCCTACCGCTAGCAACAAGTTACTGATGCAGTGGAGAGGACCTTACATAATAGTCCAGAAGGTAGGGAGTGTAGATTACAAGATTGATGTAGACGGAAAGCTTAAGACATTCCATGCTAACATGCTGAAGCGATATGTTGATAGACAGGACGATGACAATATTAGCAGAGACATTGTAGGAGTAGCAGCTATTCAGGAGTTTTCAACACCTACCACTAAGAAACAGGTTAGGTCATTTTTGGGACTAGTTGGTTTCTATAGAAGATTTATACCTAACTTTTCAGCCATTGCAGCCCCGCTGACAGATTTGACACGGAAAGGACAGCCTAACAAGTGTATCTGGGGACAGCAGCAGGAAAATGCATTTACATCGCTGAAGTACGCACTCATGGTAACACCTGTGTTAAAATTACCCGATATTAGTAAACCATTTATATTGCAGACAGATGCGTCAGATGCAGGTGTTGGTGCAGTGTTGTTGCAAGAGGAAGATGGAGTGAAGAAACCGGTTTTCTACGCTAGTCAGAAGCTGAAGTCGCACCAGTTGTCCTACTCTACGATCGAGAAGGAATGTTATGCTATAGTCTGGGCGGTCCAGAAGTTCCAAAGGTATTTATATGGAAAAGAGTTCCTACTGGAGACCGACCACCAACCTCTAGTTTATCTAAGCCACGCCAAGGTATCTAATGCTCGTTTAATGAGGTGGGCATTGTTATTGCAACCGTACAGATTCCGGATCGTCGCAATTAAAGGTTCTGAAAACGTCGGTGCAGACTGTCTAAGTAGACTGTAAATATGTTACAGTACATTTTGTGTATATTTTATTGACATTTTTTTTTATTGATTGTGTTTTTTTCAAAAGTTTATGAAACTTTCTTGGATAGGGAGATAATGTCACAATCAATAGATTTATTCATTCTTACTATTTTCCTATAGGGTACCTCTGATTTTTATTCTATGTTCATATCCTTTTTGGTGCCTCAATTTTATCAATTCAGGTATTGGTCAATATTGGACTATACTCGGACTGTTCTATTTGTTTACTATGATGCTATAAATACCCATGTTTTTGGTCAGTGAGCCGGGGTCCATTAGCACGCACTGCAGTAGTAACACGATGTATAGCTAAGTGTATTTTTACGGTAACCATCTCCATTAGGGGTAAGTTCGTTTTTCCTTATACTTTAGTCTTGTTTATAATATTTAAGACTTTAGGTAACTGTTCTTATACGTGTTCGATAGTATTTTCGTGTTAACGTTTTACATACTTGTTTATTTACCGTAGAGTTATGGTGCGTTTGTGTGACAAGCGTGGTTTGCTAGTTTATTTGTGAATTTATATTTCGTAGTCTTATACGGCGTTATTGGTCATACATTGACTGTTTTGTAATGTTAAGGGGTCTTATACACTTAACTTTATTGCATGTTAAGAGGTCTTATACGCTTAACTGTGACTGTGTTTGATACGTTAAGGGGTCTGATACACTTGACGGTTTTGTAAAGCGAGTATTGCTCGGTGTGATTGTATGGCGTGCAGTTGCGGTAATTAGGTAAATAAGTATATTGTGAAAGTGAAACGTTTAATTAAAAATATTGTTATTTATATATTATTAAAAGGTTCCAGCAAGGCTCCAGCAATGTTCCAGTGATGATTCGGCCATAGTCACCAGTGTTCCGGTATTGAACATCTTACCACCCGTGTAACCTCCTTCGAGTATTCACTTACTACGCTGGAAGCCGGTGGACGGAAGCCGTCATCTTAGGACGTGGTACCGAAGGAGGACACATTGGAGGAACACTGGAGGGACACTGCTGTCCAATATACCACCATAGGACATTGACGAATCAGATATTAGAAACATTTTTTGTTTGTTAATATTTTGTGTGTGTGTGAATGTGTATATTTGTAAATTTATTGATTTTATATATAGATAAAGATTGTAAATACTTATTGTTGTTTTCATTGCTTGACTGGTTAGACACACGACGGCTGTCGTGACACCCACGTAGTCCATACATCGGTTATTTTTCGTGTATGTCAAGAACGCAAGTTGAATTTGAATGGAATATGAATTCTCCTATTTTAAACATAATTAACGCGGTAAATATGAATTTTCGATTATATACCATCTCCTTAAATGATGTTTTAGTGATAGAACGAGGTGAGATTGCTCATTTACATTGACACTCACGTTATCAAGCCCATCAATAGTCCAAGCGTGAATCCCATTAATCAAGCGAAAACTGTCATGGCTGCTGAAAAAAAACGACTGGTAAACATGCTGATGTGTTTCATCTGGTTTTGATTTACATGTATATACGGTTAGTTTGTTCAAACTGAACTAAAAAATCATCAGGAAGTCAAATATAAAAACGGTATTTTCAAACCGAAGTCAGCCGCATGAAAAAATTAATGTTGCACCATTACGGAGATCCTATGGAATTGTAGCGCTCTCCAGTAAACATCAGATATTAAAAAAAATCGGAGAGGGCTACATTATTGCAGCGAATCGAAATACAGTTGGGATTCAGTTATCCAAACGCCAGATATCCGAACGATTTAGTTTACGGACTATTTTATTTGGGAACACATTTTTTATCTATTACTTTGTCTCAATTTACATTCCAGATCAGGACAGCCTGCCCCCCCCCCCCCAAAAAAAAAATCTGTATAATTTTTTTAACTGGATGATGAAATCTATTAATATACTTTCATGTTAAAATACTGAAATCTAATTGGTTTAGATGCAGTTGATATTTCGTTCTATTACCCTCAGCGTAAGCAACACACATAGCAACGGATAACACTATATAAATAGTTCCTGTTTGGGAGGGTAACAGTTGAAATTGACACCCCGAGAAAACCATTGTCAACCGACGCGAAGCGGAGGTTGACAATGGTTTTCGAGGGGTGTCAATTTCAACTGTTATCCTCCCAAACAGGCACTATTTATTTTGTTACACTGAATGTCTATTTTTAAAAAAATGTTACTGCTTTTATATAGGAATAACGTGAATTCTACAGCGAACCGTACGCGCATAATTTTCGCGCATGTAACATTTTTTAATGTTACCCGTTGCTAAGTGCGTTGCTAACGCTGAGGGTAATAGAAGAGATTATGAACTGCGTCTTAACCAATCAGATTTCAGTATTTAACATGAAAGTATAACACAACGAATTGTTACATGTGCGTAAATTATGCGCGAACGGTTCGCTGTGGAATTCAGTCTTTTCTATATAAAAGCGGTAAAAAATCTCTCAAATTAAGACATTCAGTATAATAAAATAAATAGTGCCTGTTTGGGAGGATAACAGTTGAAATTGACTTCCCTCGAAAAACACGCTTCGCGTCGGTTGACAATGGTTTCCTCGCGGTGTCAATTTCAACTGTTACCCTCCCAAACAGACACTATTTATATAATGATACTCCGCTTAATCCAACAGAAAAATTACGCCTTTCAGTTGAGTCTCACAACCTTTTCACCTGCTAGACCCCCATGAGAAGTTTGTATAAACACTCTGACTTCTCAACACCCCTGCGAATGTGATCGGAATGTTTTCTTTGTCATTGCTTAGTATGTAATAAATCCAAAGGTGCTCGAATGAAAGTTCACGAGAGTTCCCCGAGATTTGTTCAGTTCCTGTGAAATTTCGAGCGGAAGTATAAGTGTTTGGATAATATTCTCAAAATAGGTAAGTACTGGTCGGTTTTCATATCCATCCAAAGTCAGTTAAAGTGCCCCAAAAATTTTCAAAAAACGGCTCAGAACAGATATCGCAAGAAATGTATAAATTTGGATAGAACAATATCTGAATGACCAGAAAACACATATATGAGCTCTGGAAAATCAGATATTATATTTTTCAGACATATTTAACAAACCCAGTGTAATTTTAGAAGTGAATTACGTAACTTCATGGAATACTATACAAAATGTAAAATAAATTTTTATTGTAGCATTCAAAATAGTGTTTTAAGTAATAATACTTGATGCAGATAGAGTAACTATCCAATTAAAAACCATAGTTCAATGGAAAATTGACTATCAATTCTAAAATAGTCCATTTACCACATAGTATCTGTAAGGTAAAAAGTAAAAAAATGTTGTCTTATAAGAAACTTATTTTATTTATTCTTTTTTAAAACTTACATACTAAATTCAACAGAGAATTATGCATCTGCTTTCATTTGTATACCTTTTACGAAGAGATTTTTAAGTTTTTGTTATGTTGAAACTCAGAGGAAATATTTTTTTAGACATTTTTTTTTGGTCTTCTTTGTAACGTAATTCACATTAATTCTTTAAAGTGCAAATCAATACGTTTTTTTATGATTAAACAGCAGTATTTTTACAAATGAAACTATGGGAAATAAAAAAATATATTGCAATACCTATCCAAATGATAAAATATATCTCCAAAGTGTTATGATTGTTTCAAATCAGATTATGGCACATTTCACATATCTTGTTAAATATCAGGGAAATTCAAAAGCTGCATGTTCTTAAAGAAAATAATAACTACTTACTTACAGATAATAAAGCAATATTTTCTTGTGTCCATATTAATTTGATGGGAATGGGCAATGAATTATATTTCAAAATAAATCTGTAGAATAAAACAAGCAACGTAACGTAATTCACAAACGAAGTTGTAAGAGTCAATATGGAAATAAAAATAAAAAGTAAATAAAGTTAACTTATTGAAGGGATTTTAATAGTTAATCACACAAACTTTGAACTTTTCTTCATATATTTCAGAAAATTTAAGCATATTTCTAGTCTCTTCCTGCTATACTGGGTCGTTCAAAGAGCAAAGAATATCACTATTTCTCTGTACTAGGAATCCAAGTTTTGTCTGTCTGTTCGGGCATTTAAAGGACTTTTCCCCACCTATCATAAATGTGATATGATATCCCTGGTCTTATTCGATAATTATTTCAACATACAGTGTTCTATAAACCATCGTACATGGTGGCAACATGCACGCATCTACTTGATACTTGCGTTCACCTAATCACCAACAATATAATTATATGTTCCAGTGCTTGCTTTCTGTAAAACTGTTGGTAGGGGTGTTACCCTCACCGCCTTGCCAAGGAACAGAGCTCATACAACAAGTTACCCACTCTTTGCAAGCCACATGGTACCAAATTGACGTTTTTGAAACTTGCGTCCCAGAAACATGATCTGCACGGCTATTACAACTCACACACCCCCCCCTCCCCCACCCCGTGAAATAACAGCATAATAACCTCTTTTTTGCGATAGTTTTCTCTAACCTTTGGTCTTTTTTGTTCCCAGGATTTCTTTTAAAGCTTTGCATATTTCATTCTAGTCATTATATTAAATTAGAACAGTAGTTATGTTTGTTCGTGAATTACGTTACACTGTTGTAAATTACGTTACACTCTAATATAGACTTATACCTCATTTAAACACCAAACGAATCAATGTTTCATATTTATGATATCAAAGTTTAACCTTTATTCTTCATTCTCAATATAAAATTCCAATAACATCATTAAAAACCAAAAAGTTTTCTTCAGTCACAAATAAGCATAATCACACTTCTGACGATTGCGTACACAACTGTAGTAGTCAAAATGGTTACCGCATGTAAACTTTCTTTCTACAAGTGCGTGTATGTTAAGCGGTGTCAATGAATAAAGATTCATGGTGATTTTGCCCCCCTTTAGGATTATTTTACAATATAAAGTAAATCGGTCATAACGTAATTCACTGTAACGTAGTTCACAGTCTTGACTTTTAATCAGAATACGAAATAAAACTGTGGCAGTTAGAAGCATTGTGTATGTAGTAACAATGATAGGCATCGGTGTGTACATCAGTCTGGATAGTTGAAGTTTGTAGCATTCAGGAACTGTTTGCAAGATTGCGTAACGTAATTCACAATTTAATGTAAATATGGAAATTTTTCGAAATTTGTTATTCTTTTTTCAAAAATGGTATCTTTTGTTAGTGAGTCATAATTTTTTTCATATCTTTGTAACATTGTGATCAGTTTTATCCATTTAACCTCACGGTAAACGCCTATTACAATTTCATTATTGATGCAAGAAAATCGTAACGTAATTCACAGCATTAAATGGGACACTCAAATTTTGGATTGTATTTTTTTCTTCGGCCAACAGGGAGAAAATTATAGACAAAAAATGTAAAGTCTATCCCCTGATCATAATAATATTCATCACTTTGCTTCCTATATTGGTGCTTTTAGATTATTTTTTTGTACCTAAATACGACCACTCTCGTTTGTGACATTTGGTTTTGATCAAATTTGGCTTATAAATTCTTTATTTTAGTACAGTAAATGGGATTAATACATCGTAATATCTTAATTCATAAGTCAGTCATACCTAGATATTAAATTTAATCCCCTTAACAATTAAAGATGGAGAATTTTGTTTTCAAAAATCGCTTGTGACAACGAAAACTGGTTTTGGGGCACTTTAACTGACTTTGGATGATCATATCATACTTTGATTTATGTTAAAGTATCAAAATCTAAAAGATATATGTCTTATTTCATCATCTAGCGGTTATTTAAAGTAAACGATGATTTAGAACAGAGTTATCGTTCGTGTTCAACAACTCTACACGTGGTTGAAATTATAAACACTGAGTTGCCTTAAAAAATCATAGCCCTGTTTGATGCTTTTGGTTTGCAATACCATGGGTTTTTTTTAAAAATGTGTGATTGTTTTGTATAAAAACTTAGTATATCGAGTCATTTTCAAGGAATATTCTGCATAAAATGGTATAGTCTGTTTCACTATTGATGCTATTACTAGGTCAGGCGCGGATCAAAAATTAATTATTAGGGGGTATCGCCACTAAGCATGTTAGTTGTTGCAACAGCAGAAAAACCGCATATTTTCTATTATCAATTTCATTTTTAGAACTCATTTTATCTACCAATTAATGAACATAAAGTTTAAAACAAGAAATCATATTGACGCAAGCGTCAAATGGGCCACAAAAAATATAATTGTTATAAGAATCATCCTTGATCGTTTACTTCAAAAACACATCACAAAGAAGAAAATAACGAGTTGATTGCACTAATTTTTACGGTAAATTTTAATATATTTTCACGTTATGAAGTTTAACATTTTACTACTATTATTTAGAATCGGGTTCGTTACTGTAAGCATTTTTAACGGTAATTGTATGATTATTGCCATAGTATGAAGAAATATCATTACCGTCTTCCTTGGAAGACGGTATAAAGAGTTGAAATAATTTTCAGTCTCCGGGCTATGCACTTCCTCTCCTTTGTGATTGGTAGAAAATACATGATGTGAAAATTTACATTTACATCATTGGTTGAAATGCTGTTCGGCGCAAGGGAGATAATTTTCTGATGATCTTTTTCACGTACGACTTAACAAATTTCGTAGATTTCAAATCTTAATAAAAAGTGAGAAAACGAAAAAGCAATACAAATTGATATGAATAATTCTCAGTCTTAGATTTTCAGGTCCAACTAGTTAAAAGTAATATTCTATCAAATATATTGAAATTATTTGTTTTTCTTCTAATATTGTGTGTTCATATATTCTTACAAAAATGTGATTAAAAAAAATGATGCGGTATGGCTAATACCGGTAAAGATATTTGCACCTTAGATAGGTAAAACTAATATCAGTTAAACAAGATGCTGAATGCGGAGGTATAACCTTGATTTTATCAAAATGATACAAGTCTACGACCCTTCATAAGATCTCTTTTACCCTTCTTTAGTCGATCTCAACTTAGAAGCTCGGGTACGCATTTCTCAATTTTCGACACGCAGGCTTAAAAGACACATTATGACATAAAAATGTTCCATTAGCCATGCTATTGAGAGGAAGATGACATTCATATAAAAAAGAATAAACTGTCTTTGATAGCTATTTGGTGTTTATGGTTTGCTCTAAAGACGGTAAGCTTTTTTAAAAAGCTAAACTTGTTTATATAAAATTTCATGTCATTCGGGTCTATGTCCCGTATACCGATCCCGATACATTGTTTTGAAAAGAATGAAAAATCCGAAATTTCCCAAATAGTGTATAGTCTCGATAAAAACGCACCTAAACCGACAGTCTATGACCTAATTTACATTTACGAGCAAAACAAAAAATATGTAATATTTTCTAAAAGGCATAAAACATATTTCTTCATTCAAATTTACTTTTAATTCATAAAAATAAGCATAGTATTAATTCTGTAAACAAAAAGCCATCCCGCAGAAACGCAGTTACAATACTTAAATGTGCATGTATATCAAATAACGGACCGCCTTCTGGCCGCCCGTAATCAATAAACGTTTAGATTTTATATTTGACTACAGGTGCCTAATTTCCAGGAAAAAGACTATAAACACGAGCCACGATTTTTACTGCGAAACTGTAATGGCCAAATAAAACCACGTTTTCTAAATTCAAATGACAATAACATTCGCAGGGGTGTCAAATCACTTACAAATATTAAAAACAATACTGGTTAGACAGGATTAATCTAGTCTTTTACATTGAATTGATAAATAGCAATGGCCGAATAAAAAGTTAAAAAAAAAAAGCGGATCCGCTCCCCCCCACACCCAGTGACAAGCTAACAATTACATCAATAGTAAATTAATTCACAGTCATAGAGAAAAAAGTACCAATTTGAAAAAAAAATTAATATTCAGCCAGGAACAGTGTCTATAATTATCAAAACAAAATTCACTTATCTGATAATTTACCTATATTTAAGCACATGTCATTGAGTCTATTACATGTATTTTTACATAGTTTTTTAGATGGATATAAAGTCTCTAACTTGTTTATTGATAAAAAGTGTGGTCTGTCCAAAGAGTTATCAGTTTATTTTTCAGTCATAATTGACAGACGGACAAAGTCAGTGCATTATGGATACTTAACACTGGTTTAACAATAGTAACCAGTGGCTAGATAGGCACCTGCTAAATTCACTTCAAGCAACACGACTTTGACCACTTATTAAACCAGTGGATTCTGACTTTGACCAATGATCAAAGTAACAAGTGGTTAAAGTTTTGGGTTTTTTTCACAAAACTATGCATGTACAATCGTAACATAAAAAGATGAATGAAATTGGAAATTCAAGTAACTAATATTTTTGAGATGATCCGCCAAATATCCTTGACCTCATTTTCTTTTCGTATGTTCAATGAATGGGAAGGGTAGATGTCAACATATCTAAAACATTTAATGTATTCGAACAGTGATTTTGTAGAGGGTAAAATATACTTACATCTGTTAATATAAATAAATAAATATCAATAGATTAAGTGCTCTATATAATAGAGGGATGACATGGTTACATCCAAATATTACTGTTTGTTAATTAAAACATACATCAATATTGCACAAGTTCTTTAATTTTTCCTGTATTGTAATCCAAATGTTTCGTGCATGCAGACAACCATAAAATGATGACTTATTGACTCCTTAATTTCATGGCAAAATGAACACATTTCAGTATCTAATATTTGGAATATAAATAAACGAGAGTTAGTGTACAGAATTCTATGTAAAATCTGGAATTGGAAACTTATCAATTTTGTGTTCATTGTGACATTTTGAGGAATCGTAAAATATTGTTCCCATTCGTTTTCTACAATATCTACAGACATTCTCTCTTCCCATTTGTGTTTTACATTTACAGGGGTTTCGGTGACAGATGTAAAAAAAAAAGTCTTGATACCTTTTGCGCCTTAAATTTTCAATATTGCCATCAAATATTTCTTCTCTCGGGACATTCTTTATCAATTCTTTCCAATGTTTTTAGATGGCTGATATTAACCCATTATAGGTTAAAAAATTAGTATGAACATTGAATTTGTCTTGAAAGTTTTCGAGTGAAAGAAAATTACCGTCGTCATTAATAAGATCATTGATAAAGAATATCCCCTTTTTTGATCCAATGAGATTTACAAACACGTTGTTTATTAATTAATATTTCATTATTGTGCCATAGTGGCTGGCGTAGAATTTCTGATGGGGCTATGGTAGGATGCTGCATAATTTCGTTCCAAGCCTGCATTACTCTTTGCCAAAAATTATTAAAATCGTGCATGGCAGTCGACAAGCCTTCTCTCCGAAGTTGCCATATATTTGAGTATCCCCACTTTTCGAGTTTATCTGCTATCAAAATTTTCCATGAGGATTTACATTGTGGATCCAAGCATTTTTTAACCCCTAGTAAGTTTAAGACTTTTTGCGAAAGAAAGAATATGTGAAACTTTCAACCCCCCCCCCCCTTATGCTTGTCATTAATCATAACATTTCGGCGGATTTTATCAATTTTACCGTCCCAGATAAAATTAAAAAAAATTTTTTTTGGATTTCTTAAAATTGTTTTGTTTTTGGGTCCGGTAGGACAGATAACGCTGCACTAATACCGGTTATGCAAGTGTTTTGACAACAGTGATCTTACCAAAAATTGTAAGGTTTTTTACAGCCAATCCATAATGCTTGTGTTTTATTAGAGTTTGCTCTAAGACCAGAACAGTGCGCAAAAGAATCTATACAGTCAAGAGCGGCATTTAAACTATCAGGATCATCAGCCAACGTTAATGCTAAGTCATCTGCGTATTGGCTATTTAAATATTCGGTGTTATGTATATTTATCCCTTTTATGTTAGGGTTGTTTTTAATTAAAGCGCTGAGGCGTTAAAATAAAAATATAGGGCGAAAGTGGGTCCCCTTGGCGAACTCCTCAGCTAATCTTTAAAAAATCAGTAAAAAGGCCATTATTTAAGACTGTGGATGATATATCCGTGTATAATATAGTGAACCAATGAATAAATGATGGACCAAATCAAAAAAAATTCTAATGTATTTACAATGAGATTCCACTCTAAAGAATCGAACGCTTTCTCAAAGTCTAAGAGAATAAGTAATCCGGGTATATTATCGGCGTTCGCTCGTTCAATTAAATCATAAATAAATCTGGTGTTTTCTCCTATGGAACGGCCTTTTAAAAAACCGGTTTGCGTTTCGCTTATAAGTTTATCTAGAATGTGTTTTATTCTATTTGCTAAACATGCAGATGCAATTTTGGGCGAATTTATTGATCAAAAACTAGTTTAAGTTTTAATTCGGTTTTGCAAACTTGTTATTTATTTGCAAAACTGGTTTTGAACTAGTTTTAAACTAACACTAGTTTTGTATTTATTGGCTTTAAACTGAAACAAGTTTCCAGGAAACCTAAAACCACCTTTGAGTGCGGTTTCGGGTTTTTTTTAATCCTTTCAAGATGGCGGAGAGGTGTTCGAAAGAGAGTTGTTGATACTCAAGTGTGGCACATGTGTCAAAGAATGAACTCAGCGAATCATATGAGTATCGTTCTAACGTTAAACATATGTGTCTCAAAGGATCTATGATAGTACACTGAAACCAGTGTCATTTTTAACTTGTTTCAAACGCCTTGAGTGAACCAATGATCTCTATTGATATACGTGTAGAAAAATGAATATTAATATATTTTTTCATAGCATCATTCACTTTTCCAAAATATTGATATGGTGTTAAAAGCCAATTTTGCAATGGGTTCGCAGAATAACCTAATATGTGGGTATTGCCAGGAAAAAAATTGTCTGCACTGTTTAATAAAGACGTTCATGCAAATGCAGATGAGTTCAAAAATTATCTTCTTTATATTTCAAGAACAAATCCAATAGGTATGCTAGTGCAATGACAGCCATTTTTCTAAACTAACTTTCCATTTAGTGCTAAACCTTCGAACCACCCAACTGGTTTCAAACAGATATGAAACTATTATCAAACCATAAACCTAAACTCGAACTAGTTTTTGATCATTAAGTTCGCCCTTTGTAATCGACATTTAAAAGTGAAATCGGACGCCAGTTTTTTTATAAACTCTTTTTGTTTTCCTTCTTTCGGTAAGCATGTTATTACACCTTGTCTCTGAGTAATCGAGAAAAATCCAGATTGATACGCAAAATTTAGAGAGTTAAGTAAAAACGGGTGCAAGTCTGACCAAATTTTTTTATAAAACTCCGCAATAATCGAATACTCTCCGGTAAATCTATTTATACTGGGAGCGGAAGCGCTCTTGCATGAAATTACCAGTCTTGAAGTAAACCCAATATTACGGAAACTATTGGATATTAACGAAGTTAAAAACGTAAAGAAATAAATTTAACAAACAACGGGCTTTGGACTGTCCACGTGTTGATACCGTATTCACTACCAACACATCATGTACATGTAATGTCATTGGTCAGTGCGTTTCTGGGTTCTGTGTTTGATATGCAAATAAGCATTCACATCAATGAAATCGAACAACCAATCGGAGAGGAATATAATAATCGAGATACAAAATTTTAGCACGGCCCGACAAGCAAACTGGCA
Source organism: Magallana angulata (assembly GCF_025612915.1). Classification (NCBI taxonomy): domain Eukaryota; kingdom Metazoa; phylum Mollusca; class Bivalvia; order Ostreida; family Ostreidae; genus Magallana; species Magallana angulata. The sequence continues at coordinate 5,936,859 of NC_069120.1, read as the reverse complement.
CGCTGTTAGTAAAACGATAATAACGTCAGATATTTCCTTTTATCTTTGGAAAGAGCAAAACGTTCATTTAATAATTTTGAACGCAGATCGCTGATTTCTGGTGGAAGATAAGGAAAAATGCTCACACCTGTGCCAGGCGGAAGTTTGCGAGCTGCTTCCAGGATCTCATCGCGGTCAATTAGGCTAACCATGTGGATGATGATGTTCTTTTTCCCTTGTTTACCACTTGGTAATCGATGAGCAGCTTGAAACTGGATATTCTGCACAACACCCATATCCATTTTCAACACATCCAATAATATTTTTCGTACGGACTGCACAGTTGTACGCGGTTGCTCCTTAGTTTCCCCCGCGACCCTTTTTATAATCAGGTTCCACTTTCTTCCCCATACTTCTAGTTTGAGTAGCTCTTTTTTTCTGATGAAACACTCTCTTTGATTTCAGGGATAATTTTCTCATGAATATCCAAGATGTTCTCATTGGCTCCTTGTAGAGATGCCTCGATTTCCGCTATGTTTGTTTTAATACCCTGAATTTCCTCTCGAACGCACTCGATCGATTTGTTGTGATTAATATACATGACCGCAAAGTATTCAGCCATGTCTTTTCATTCAAACATTGCTTTTACTTGACGAACATCGTATTCTTTTTTGTTTGGTTGTTCCTTCTCCGTTTTATCTGTTTTATTTTGTTTATCAACTTCCATTTCGACTGGTTGGCTGAACATGAAATCCTTGAAATTCATTGTTCACCTATTCACGTGATAACAATGGCGGGGATAAACCTGTATATCTGGTATAGAGCTCAAGAAAAGCACTGAATTAAAACGTTCTTTTTTCCGGGGGTACTTATTTATAACGTTCAATAAAAAACGACTCACCGGAGACCAGTGGTGACACGTCCTACCCCTTCATTTGCGGAACCGGAAGCAAGTGGTTAAAGTTAACCAGAGTTTTTAGCAACCAAGTCCAGGTGGTGTAGTGGACGGTAACACTTATTTTAAATTACTATTGGTAACGTTTGATGAAACTGAAGTGAGATATAAACCCCTGAAATGAGCCCAAAACCCTGGGAGTCACTTGCTGGTACCCCTACAGCCCAAATTAAATAATGGAAATAATAGCCCAACAGGTCAACAACACTGACCTAGTATTCGTATGATGCACACTTCAAAGATAAGGAAGATAATGGACCACTTTTTACCCCTATATCATTGTAAAATGTTTAAATAATGGCAAAGTTCGGGTTAGCTAACTGGAGCATTTAAGGTGTCATGCGTGCCTTCTAATCCTTATTTTGAATTTCTCTTGAGGCCATCTACCTAATCATAGTGCTTCAAAGTTATTGTGATCAAACTCAAGTCAGATATAAACCCCTGAAATGAGCCCGAACCCCTGGGAGCCACTTCGTGGTACCCCCACATCCCAAATTAAATAATGGAAATAATAGCCTCATAGGTCACCTACACTGCTTGGGTATTCGTTTGATGCACACTTCAAAGATAAGAAAGATAATGGACATTAAGGCATTGTTAAATGTTAAAAAATGCCAAAGATCGGGTGAGCTAAATAGTCTATTGTATATTTCTAGGTTCACATCAAAACATGGCTGACACAAAACAATTACTTTCGTTTTTGTTTGCGATTCACGCAGATTCCTGCTGTCTCCCAGTTCTCTATATGTGCTCCCCAACCGTGTTCTGATGATCTGTTATCAATGTTAGTTGACTTGGAGGGTCCTGTAAGGGCATTCTTTTGACGAAATTTTCTCGATACATCCACCATTGTACAGTACAGCTCACGAGTATCCCGACACCCACCGTGTAAAAAACACGGTGGAAAACGGTCTGTGTCGCACCGTGAACACGGTGTGACACCGTGTATGTGTATTGGAAAATTCAAGAAAAAGCACTGTGTCGCACCGTGGCCGCCTGTGTAACTCCGTGGCCACTGTGTTACTCCGTGGATATCGTTACCTGAGACGTTGATAGAAATAGCGTATGTTTAGAAATAAAGAAATTATGGCTCAACAAGGGTTGAAACATATATATCCTTTTCACATTTAAAAAAAAAAAGAATGTCGACTTAAGTTGCACGGACCCAGAAAATTGTCGAGGCTGTCAACGTGAAGTTAATTTTTTGTGATCTGAAAACTCGACGTATATGGGTACCTTTTAATTCATTTGTTCTTAAATAAATGGAAATAAATTCACCAAAAATATTTAATAATCAATTAATATATAATCAAAATTCAAATCAATTTAATTCATCTTGTTTTTTTTCTAAACATACGTGATGTTGTAACTGACGATCCTATTAAAATGTCGGGAGCTTAAACGTCTTATTTCTGTTATCTGTAAACACTTTCTGGTTTATCAATTAATTTACAGCCTTACTTTAAAACAATTAAAAATGAGAAATAAAAACATTTCAGATCATGTTTTTCTAAAAACATGTGCTGTTGATGTGCTGTGGTAAATAACAACCCCATATTACCGGTGACTCGAATAATTTGGACTTATTTATGTAGCAATAAGTAAACAAAAAATCACTTTTATATTATAGATTATAAATAAATACATGAACAAACTCTTGTTAAATTATATTCAAGCATTGTACATGTATTAAAAATATACCCGCATTTCATAAAATATTTTTCAACTTTATTTCCGTATAGCTGGTAATGGCCTCGTGATTTCACATGAAAAAAAATCACTCATGCGATATACGGAAGCTGATCAGATACCAAGCATTGTCTTTCATCTTGGGTTCTATACACAACAGGTGTTATTGTCTGTCTTGTTAGGTGTCATTGGAATTTACAACTAACTTTGTGTATATTTGGACGTCTGAACAGGTGTACTCGAGATGCCGTTATTCACACCTTTCCGCGAACACCTGTTTGGTATCTCATCACAACCCGTTGTGTGTATGGTCTGAAAATATCTTACTTCTACTTTGTTAGTTCAATGATTTTTCCTAATCTCTAACAAACAAAAAAAATCGTCTGTAGATATGTACACAAACAACTACACGTAAGACTATCGGCGCGTGGATCCGGGGAACAATTCAGCAACTCTATAAATGCGGGAAATTCAAAGAATAAACTTGCGATAAGAATTTATTTACCGGGTACCTGATTGATTAAAAAGATGAATGAGATAATACCGGTCACTTTTTGCAAGCATTTAGAACACACAACTTTATTGATGTGAAATAGCGTCGAAATTTTAACGAAAAATCTTATTACATCGTGAACTTCACAAACTTTTAGTCATTGTGTTGAAATTGTTATCAAAACCATGGATCTAAAATGAATGAATGAAATTCATACAAATAGAAATCTGATAATTCTAAAATGATTGCACAAAAGTACAGAGAGAGAGAGAGAGAGAGAGAGAGAGAGAGAGAGAGAGAGATTTTACAACGTAATATTCCAACCCTCATACATGCAGTATAAGAATAAAGAAACTAAATATTTCAAACACTGAATACTTCATTGTTAAACATTTTTCTATTTTGCGGACTTACAAAAAAACAATAGAATGGCATTTTTCCATATCGTGGAAGGAGCACGTGATCTATCTCGCGGGCTGATTTGATTGACAGGGATAGCACGTGGACCGTGACTGCATATATTCTATCGCAATTTTAGGGAAAAGGGTTCAATATATTGGAAACTATAAATCTAACTTATTACACTGAATTACAACTAAAATGTACTTAAATTAAACTCATACTGGTATTCTCTCTCTCTCTTTCTCTCTCTCTCTCTCTCTCTCTCTCTCTCTCTCTCTCTCTCTCTCTCTCTTATATGACGATCATTAAACAATCAAACAGTAATTATTGCAATACCGAGTAAACTGTAGTTTCTTGGAACACAAATAATTTCTAAACTCAAGTTGCTATAAAGATGAAATAAAAAAAATATCAAGTACCGATCCACGGATTCTTAGCGCTATGAATATGTACCGTGCGGTACTTAGTCTACATGGACAAGTACATCAAACATATGTATAAAAGAAAGAAAATTTGAAAATATATTAAATATAAAGCTGTATAATTATATTACTTAGAGAAAGTACATTTGTTTTCGACAACCCGTTAGATTTGTTATCGTTGAATAGAGTATAAGTGAGAAAAGATCACAGTTATTGTTCTATGCACTATTGAAACTGCCAAACTACAGTAACTACGATTACTACTTCGTTTAAAAACGGACTGAAACAAAAACTTATGGAACCGTTTATTTAAATGTTAAAAAGGAAAAGAAAGTGTTAGTGTTTTAATTGATCAAACATTTATGTGGGCGTTATCGATTTTTAATATCAACAAAAATTAACAGTAACAATCACATACGTCTGAAAATTGCGTGCCTAAAAATTTTATTTATTTCTATTTCTTTGTCTTTTTCTTTCATTCTTTTACGTTCATCAATAAATATTTTATTCTTTATAAGTTTTATTTCTAAATCCTCCTTTTTTCACAGGTAAATACCGCGTGTTACACCGTGTTATTGTCCGTGTTGCATCGCGTTGCACCGTGTCGCACCGTGTTTTTTCTCGTTCCGTGGCCGTAACAGAGAACAATAGATCAAAGGTACCGACACTTCCACGCTCAGCGTGGACTTTCAAACACGGTGGTCGGTGTTTTTGTCGGGATACTCGTGAGCTGTACTGTAGGTGCTAAAGCAAAATTGGACGAATCACAATCATATGAGTAAGAGGATGAATCTTCGGTCTCCACAATGCTAGTGGGTATAACTGTATAGGGCGCATGTGTAACCTTACCAGCAGAACCAGATAAATACATGAAGCCATCAGTCCCAATAATTTGAGAATCACAATTGCTCGAGTATGTTGACTTGTAACTCTTAATCCCATTATTTTAATAAAACGAGGATTTTTATGATTTTATATTCATGTTATTTTCGGAAAAATGTAAACAGGTTCGGGGATCTATAGGCATAATTTTAAGCATACGTATAGACAAATACCAATATTCAATTGAAATCATTAAACACAAACACATTTAAAATTTCATTCAGGCGAGCTTTACTGACTCCAAGTTGTCAATGCTTAGAGAAACTATTCATACATATATCTTCTTAATATCAGCTGAAATATGCCGATAATAAAGTAAAATATAATTTTCTGTTCGAGTACTCTCAGTACTTTGATGAATTTTATTATTGGCTGTTAGCTTCTTTACGGGCTTAGTGGCTGCTGTTAGTGGCTGCTAGCTTCAGCCTGCTCACAACCTGGTGTGTTATTGGACCGACAATTTCCAAAATACGCATTGAATGCTTACATTTGTTTTGATGTTTATTTTTATGAAACATTTTTTCATCGTCTCTTTAATTAAGGTGTAATATCCCTCTTCTATTAATTTTACCATATATTTTTTAAAAATGTTCATATTGATTTTCATAAAGGTCAATATCAATAGATTCAAATGAAACAAAGTTGAAGTAATGAAGCGCTGCTAGATTTTTTCATAATTTGATAATGTGTTTAATCATGATATGAAGAAAACTAGACATAGTGAATAGAAAAAGCAAAATTTTACCATCGCAGCATAAAATTAAAAATAGTATCTGTATATAAAAACCGCTGGTTTTGTTCTTGGCTTACTGATCTCAATACCACTATTTATTGAGCGGCTTTCTGGGTGGTACCGCTGGTTTTGTTCCAGGCTGATTCTGGTTTACGTACACTGGGGTGGAGACATCGTCTGCTTTCAACTCTTGATCATTGACATAGAAAGGCGACTTTGGCTTTGCCTTTGGTTTTGGAAAAACTTTGGGTTTTGTTTTAATTGCTGGTGTTGATTCGGTACCAATACTTTTGTCTTTTGCGGGTCGAACTGTTCGATCAATGTCTGATCCTTTATGGGTATCTCCTAAATTATTGGAGCTGTTAAAATCTGATCCTTTATGGGTATCTCCTAAACCTATGGACATATTATCTGAGCTGTTAAAATCTGACCCTTTAAATGTTTCTCTCATGTCATCAGACATCACACTTTGCACAGTTCCGTAAAAGTCAGAACCTTTGTAAACAGAATCTGAAGAATTACTACGATCTGTTTTCGTTTTAGGACCACATGACGCCGACTGGTTCTCATTTGGTGAAACAGAAAGTGGTTTAGATGATTTTTCATCATGTTTTTGGGGAATATTTCTAGGAGATACGGGGAGTGCAGTTGTATTGCTCGATTCATCCTTGCCTAGATCTATTTTGGGATTAGCATCTGCAGAGTTTGGTTTTGATGGTTTTGGTGGTTTTGGTGGTAGTGGGAGCTTTTTTGCAGAATTCAAAGCGTCTTTCGTTTGTTGTTGTGGGGAAATAGGATTAATTTGCGAAGCGTAAACATCTTGATCTTCTTCTTTGTTTTCATTGGACTGCGGTGGTGGTGTTATTGGAAGAGGAAGGGATTTACATGAATTAACATCAGACGGATTAGCAGAGTCCTCTTCCTTTTCGCGTAGTACAACTGGTAGTCTTTTAAGAACAGACGGACAAGTCTTATATCCCTTGTCATCTTTAGACTCCTGTGGGTTTGATGTATCTCTGTCTCTACGAGGTACCGGCGGGAGAGAGCAGTCGGCCATATCTGATGCTATCTTGCTGGGTTTCTGTGGAAGTGGTGGAAGCGGTGGTGGTGGTCTGCGGCGTCCGTCGGCATGGAAATCCTTTTTATCCATGTTGATTTGTGGAGGCGGTGGTGGTTTCCTCTTGACAACAGCAGAGTTAGCCTTGTCGTCTTCCACAGGTTTTATTGACTCTTCATCATCGGACGAATTTGGACCTGTATATACATCACCCCAACCCTCATAATCATCTTCGTACAAAATATCAGCATCCTCGTAAACATCGTATAACTCTGGAGAGACTGAAGGGGGAAGACTGAGGATTTGCCTAGGAAGAGTCTTGCGAAGTCTGCAAAATAACGTAAATCTAAATAGTATGAACCACTAGACATTGGATCGTATAAGTTCTGCTTACCGCTCTATCGGAACTTGTTTTAATTGCAAGGAATCCCTAATGAAATTTAGTTATATCGAACAAAAAGTCTGAAACAAAGTCAGGTTAAGTTACAATTTATGTTTTATTTTTCACAGAAAAGTCTTCTTTCGGTACTGGTCACAATCGGGGTACTTGGTGCTTAGTTAGCTTTCTTGATAGTTAAGCAAACTTGAATATGAATATCATTTTTAATGTACACCATAATTTCACTTTCATTTGTGTATTCAAATAACAATAAACCACAATTACCTTGACAATCGATATCTTTACATAACATTTGCATGTATATACTGTAAAACAAAACATTTCATGGATCAGCCCTAGCTAAAGAGACTGATACTGACGAGGCGAACCATTTGGCTACCGTTGGTTACTGGTTCAGTGGTACGCGAGTTTGTGTGGTGATGTATGTTATAACTAGGTTATAACTAGGTTTTGAATAAAACGATTAGATAAAGCTTGAGTATTTTTCGAGATATTTGGAGGAAACCCAATCTCACACCCGATTTTTGAATCAAGTGAGACGTCACAATATGGAGGTGTCCCATAACTTTGGCCACGCGACAAGTCAACAGGTGGCTGATCACGTAATGATGAACCTATGGTGCAGGGAACAATGGATAAATATTCAAATACACGGGAATTTAATAAACTTTAAGAATGGAACATTCTGACAGAATAAAATGTATTTCTGTACGTGTAACCATACAACGCGCATTACAAACGATATAAGCAATGTTGCTTCCGCGGTATCCAGAATCATGGCCTAAAAAAATTGGCGTATGATATAAGTATATAAGTATAATACGCAACCCCCACTTTTGATATAATTTTGGCTGAAAAAAATGCGTATTTATTTATGAGAAGGCTTAACGGAATAAATGAAATGAGTAGCTAGTTTGGATTTATATTCACAGATGTTTAAATCAATAGCAACGACAGTAAAATTGATCGATAAATGAGAAATAACGCCGATCGATAAGTGGCCGGGTTACAAAACATAAGATCAGTCGGTTCTTTTCACCGCGGCCAGTTTACAGATTAGACAAGATCCGGATTGCACAACATTTTTTTAACATCATATGATTGCAACATACAATTTAGTCAGAAATATCTTACTTTTTTGCTTTTTTAACGATTTCGATATTTTACATGACATGAAAAGCGTCAGAACCGGTGCGATTACGAAAACTGGAATTTTACCTACTTCAACTATATGTAGATATCTTTAAAGATTTTTAGTGAGCAGTTCCTGTATTTAGAAAAACAGGAAGAGTTTAATGCAAAGATAGAAACATATACATAGGAAAATCATAAAAGTACCGGAAAGATCCGTTTATTTTGGGAAGGGTTCACACTCGTAATAATACATATGGGTATCACAAGTTAAATGCTGGCTGATTACGTAACGGCGAGAACTCTTACGGTGCAGGGAACAATTGATTAATATTCAAATACACTGGGATTTGATAAACTTTAAGAACGAAGCATTTTGACAGGATAAAATGTAACTTTGTAAGTGTAACCATACAACGCTTGTTATAATTACAAACGATAAAGGCTGTGTTACTTCCGCGGTATCCAGAATCACGGCCTGAAAAAAAATTGGAGTGAAGCATAATTCCCCCCCCCCCCCCTTCCCCAACTTTTTATATAATTTTGGTTGAAAAAAATGCGTATTTATTTATAATAAGGCTAACCGGAATAAACTGAAATGAGTTGCTAGTTTGGATTCACTAAATATAGAAGCCAGAACAGCCACAATAATCAATTTGTTTTGCAAACATACGCATAATGTTACGAAACCCCCTGTTTATTTTTCTTTCGGTAAACGGTGTACCATCATAATTTATATAAAGTTGAGACACAACTGTGTATTAAATTATGATCTTTGTAAACGTAATATTATAAATAACCCGTTGTGCTTATGTGGTAACACAGAATATGTGTATCATTTCTTTTTTTTTCTTTTTTTTTTTTTTGTGTGTAAAACTACTCTAGAGCGAGAGACAACATGTTTGATCAATTATTTATGCTAGATTTAGTCGATATATATATATTGATACAAAGTAACTTTTATATGACAATAACAACCTACCTTTACATATAGATAGAAACATTTTTGCTTCTGTGCATAAGTTTATAGACGAATCTTTGAGATTCAGATAATTTGTCTTTGTTTATATCAACATTATAATATATTTTTTTCTTTTGTTCTAAATTTCCATCATGGCAATTATTGTTATATTCTAGGAGAAGAACTCGTAAGTTGAAAGAACCTTTTTCTTATCCTTTTGAGTATTCAATAAAATATGTTGAAAACAAAGCTAGTTTGGATTTATTTTCACAGTTGTTAAAATCAATAGCAAGGACAGTTAAATTGATCGATAATTGAGCAGTAATTACCCCGAATAAGGCCGATCGATAAGTAGCCGGGAGATAACTCTCACTAATTATAAGCAGTCGGTTCTTTTTATCGCGGCCAGTTTACAGAATAGACAAGATCCGGATTGAAAAACATTTTTTAAACATAAAATGATAAGAAAATGTCAAGGGACTAAATGATTTCGCCGGATTGGACAACATGGCGGAATGCAGAACATCCGTATTCAACAAAGTTTTCTGTAAGTTACAGTTCAATGCTTTTTAACTACTCTTCGAACTTGACCTAATGTACCATTGTGTGGGGGAAAATGGGTAGTGGACAGCTTAATGTTTATATGTCCATCAGTGTGTAATTGAAAGTAATTGAAAAGTAATTGGAAGGAATTACATGCCTTTTTTGAAAGTAATTAATTAAATTACCATTACATGTAATTGAAATTGTGGCCAATTACACATTACTTCCAATTACATCAAAATTTGTAATTAATTACACTCAATTACCATTACAAATTACCATTACCCCATCCCTGACTGTAACACACTTTGCATAAAACTTCACAGTTTATGCAGCAAAATGACAAACGATCATAGCACTATTGTTATAAGGAACACATTTTCGTATTACTTTGTTTATTTTGTGATTCTTATTGATGATTTTACCATGACATTATTAATAACATTGATAATATAAAATTTGTAAAAATTACAACACAAAGTACTATGCAAATAGATGTTATGTACCGTGTTTGAAGAATCTGAAGAACTGTTTTCATGGATGGTCGGTCAATTTTTTGGTGAAGAAGGCACGGTCTAGTGACTTCTTGATAAAACCAATCCGGGCATTTTATTGGTTTTTCTGGAATGTATCCCTCGATCAAATGCTGTAAAATCTGAAAATCAACACGACTTCATATTAGAAAAACAATCCATATTCTATAATTTCACATTACATCAAGAGGCTCATGAGCCACATGGTGCGAAGGTTGGTTGAAATTGTCCCAGTAGTTCTGGAGAAAAAGATGAAAAGTAAAAGTAAAAAGTTTACGCCAACGACACCGACGACAGACGACGGACAAACTTTGATAAAAAAAGCTGAAATAAGATTTCAATTTAATAAAGAAAATGACCAATTTAAAAATTTAAATATATCGTACATTTTCAGACTGTTGATAGTTAAACGGGATACAAGACAACTCTCGTTCCTCATCTTGATCATACACGACTCCCTCTTGTCCAAAAGCTGTCATCACTTCCCACGTGACCATGCCAAATGCGTACACATCACTTTCTTTAGAATACAGACCGGCTTTGATTGCTTCAATGGGAAGCCTAAAGAATACAAAAATAAACGTTCTTACTACTTTTTTCATCAGTAAATGAATCAAGAAATACTATACAAGTGAAAAACTGTCAATGTGACAGCAAAACGGGTTTTCTTTTATGTGAACTGTATCCATAATCAAGGTCAACTATGGATTGATAAACACTACCTACCGTCTCCAGTGAAATGGAGTACCCTATATCCAATGTTTTGCCAAAAAATGACTAATTTCAAAAGCTGTGGTTTTTTTTTCAATAAATTACCAGAAATCAAAATGCTAGCAATATCTCTTATATATGTACAATTGATGTGCAAAAGAACAACTTTCTATCTCTAAAACTGTAGGAGGAGTTATCCGTACAATCAGGGTACTCTATCTGCAATATTTTGCCAAAAAATAACTAAGTTCAAAAGCTGGTATTTTTTTCATAAATTATCAAAAATCAAAATCCTAGCAATATGCACACCTCTGATATACAATTGATCTGCAAAATAACAACTTCCTCTCAAGGAGGAATTATCCGTACAATAAGGGTACCCTTTTGCCAGCCGCCCGCCCGCCCGCCATTTTCACCATTTCAATAACCAGATTTTTCCGTTGGAAAACCTGGTTAAAAATTAAAGCTGACGTGATTTGAAATAATTCCAACTTTTGATGACATATTGATTTTTTTTGTTATCTTGCTGGACATTGGAGCAGTTGGAAAATTTCCTTCAAACCTCAACTAACCATTGAACACCTTCCATTTCCTCCCGACTGTCAACCTTGATTTGTTCTAGATGTGCATCAAAATCGGAGGAAACTATCATGCGGTATTTACCGAACTTTGGTACCACAATTGATTGTTCTCTTTTCTAAAAGAAAATACACAATAAACGTCTCACAAAAAATATGAAAATTCAATAAAGTAGTTTATACAATGAGAACTGAAAGAACGCGTTTAATGATCTGCAGGATATGGTGTTTTTTATAACGTACTTGAGATTCAAGGATCCAAACATTTTTTGCCCTAAGACATCGAAATATCCATCCTGCTGAATGAAAAGAGTCCACGTGATTGGCTAATTCATATAGAAGCTCTATGTAAGGACCAATCGTCTCTCCACGATCTTTGTGAAGAACAACATCCAAAAGATGAGTTGACCTCGGGAAGCTATAATGCTGTTTACAAAGATAGAAATGAAATGAGATATTTTTCATAAACTTTTAAAACAGATATGTTTTAAAAATACTCGAAATTTCATACCAGTTTACATCCATCTGCCGATCCACTTTTTGATGGTGGCCATGGTTCTACACACATCTTACTGCTGTCAATTTCGTTCAGTTTTTTGTATGTAAACTTTAGGAAATCATCAGTTACTCTTTCCATCACCTTAATTTTGTTCATTTTGTCCTATTATATGAAAAATCGTTGAATTAAAATCAGTTTACCAAAATTTAAGAAATATCGATGAATTCATGAAGTAATTTGTTCTGTTGTTTGAACTACTTTAAAGATATCCCATTTTAGAACCATTTTAACAAGACACTGAACTTTCTAGGACGTAATCATCTAATTCTTGCATCAAAACAAGTTAAACAATACACTGGTTTCGAGTGAAACATGCATAGATTGCATAGTCTTAGCTCAAAAGCCAGATAAATGCTGTTGATTTCAAAGAGCCAAGGTTGAGTGAAATAGACAGGCCTAGTACGTCACATTGATGTTTGACACAACTCTCTTGTTAAAATGGTTCTACCTCGGATTCAATTTTGTAGTTGTCGTCGGAGGAAATTTCAATCAGTTCTAATCCTGTCTGTTCTTTCAGCCTACTGTTGTGTTCTGCCACTTCCAGTGAAAATGCAGTTATAGGGTCTACAAAGTATACATTATATTCACGATCCAGAGAAAAATGCTCAAAGTAAAGGTAGAATGGGCTTTGACTTTTTTATAATCTAGAATGGATTTTGTAAGGCATGAAGAACGCAAGTTTATACTTTTATTATATATATATATATATATATATATATATATATATATATATATATATATATATATATATATATATATATATATATATATATATATAAATTAAACATTGCTTAAAATCTGAAAATATAAAAGCAGCTGTCAGACCTTCGAGCTCTCTGTATCTTTGAATCGATGCTGGAATTCCCTGGAAATAGCAATTGAATATCTTATACATTTCGAGAGAGGGGGAGAGACAACAAGAGAGCCTGGGATAGTACACTAAAAATGTTACTGTGACAAAATGCAAGAGATTTTAACTTACCCTTTCATACACCGAGTTGGCCTGTTTTTGTCGCTCTGTAAGAGGAGGGATATCATATGTCTTGGTTCGAGAGCCTTCTACCCCGGAATATGTGTCTGATGACAAACAAAAGAACTAATGCAAATCAGTAAACGTTTATCGGGCGGCATATATACCACCTAAAACATAATACATTTACACCAACATTCCTACCATACAGACTGTAGCTGTCACCCCCGTCAATGTTGTCCAGGATCTCAAGCAATCTTTCTCTGAGGGCCTCCAGTTTGAGTCTTTGTTCAGGAACGGTAGCCAGACCCTCCAAAATCAGCCCCTGCACACGACGGGGTCGGTTAAATCCCTGAGGTTTAAGGTGGGTAAAAACTATCTGAAGGTAGAAAATAAATATTCATTAAAATGTGTAGTAATCCAGATGTGTTACATAAAGTGGTATATTACTAAACATGGTATTACATGGGTGACCATGTCATTGATGTCTGCATCGCTGATGTCGGAGTATGGCCAGGCGGCATAGTTGAGGATCTCGTCTGCTAAGATGTTGACGGACCAGACATCGCTGAAGATACTGTAATGTCCCCCAAGCAGACTCTCAGGGGCGGCCCAGCGAATAGGGACTCCTTTAAAGTCCATGTCTAGGGAGTAGAGATAAAAAAAAAACATGATCAAAAATTTATCTAATAAAATGAAGTTTACCAATATTTCTATTTTAGTAATCCCGCATACCTATTACTCCACTAATTATTCCACCATCCGGCAAATCCGAAGGTCTTGCAGCCATCTCAAAGTTTTTCAGTTTCAAGAAATAGCCATCATCTGACACTGTACAGCCGTAGGAAGCCGTGGTGATATCTCTGAGCAAACATCCCTGATTGTGGACGTATATGACAGCCTTCACTGCCTGTATTATTATCCTGATTAGATCAACGATTGGGATTATCTTTCCTTTTTCTCTTGCCTCCAGGAGCCGCCTCTGTAAGTTGTCGCCTGGAAGCCTCTCTTTTATGTAAAACCTTGGAAGTGATTGGTTGAAGGCTAGAAGCCTCGCCACATTTATGTGAAAGTCTTCAGTCTCTACCTCCTTTAAAACCTCAAGCTCATTTTCCATGTTTTCTATCCTGTATTGGCTTTCACTAGACGGACCTTTTGTTATTTGGGTGTTATCATACATATTAACATCTGCTGATTCCATCGGAAAGGCTTCGTAAATGATTGTAATGGATGCTTCTACATCGCTAAATATACATTGTTTGCGCTCTAGTATACTGTTTAACTTCGACTCTGGTGTTGATGTTTCAAAATTAATACCAAATTTGTTCAGGAGAGTTTGTATATGGATTTCCGTTGCCGCCTTTGATTCCTGTACACCTTTTGTCTTTGCTATGTCCCTGTACCTGGAACGAACTCTGTCGTTGTGGTGGAACAATAAGCAATGTGAAAAATTAAACCCATCTGATTGAAAACTGTCGCTTTTCAGTATTGAACATATTTGATCTTCACAGCGGTCAAGTACATCTTGTTTAACTACAATAGATTATCCAAAATCATATTATACATGTAACTCACAAATTTTATAAAAAATCTATGTATTTTGCATGACTGTTTTAAGCATTGCCATAACATATTTTAAATTTATTTGATTTCGTATAGAAGCAACAAAAAGAAGGTGAAAGAATAAACCACAAAAGATTATATATTCGAAAGGGAGACCTGGTCTATCTGTCTGCGTAGCCATTTCTTCAAATACAAAAGGTAAAGACCTATAATTTGGTCTGGTGAGGTCAAAGCTCGATGCAGTAAGATATTAAGACAATTGATACAGACCAAAGATAAAATACTGTGTATATATAACTTACCGTCATGATGCTCTTTCTGTAGTATACGGACCACGAACTGTCCAAGCAAGCAAGAAGACCACTTAACCATTCCGTCATCATTGGATCCGTTCATAAACGAAGACATTCTCACTAGTTTCTGTACACCGGCCTTCAACTTTGATTGTTGTCTCAAAATCTATTAATATACCAAATAAATTAATCCTATACAAAGTAGCCTTTGCAATGAATACCTCATTTCACAATCTTGTGCTCGTCTTTACTTTTTTTTTTATTGTAAAAAAAGTTTGAATATATAAATCATTTTATGAAATATTCGCTCTCTCACTTCTCACATACTCACATTTTCATCCCATATTGTAATATAAATAAAGAGTATGGTAGTTGCTTTTGATAGTTATGAAACAGAATGTCTTAGCAGTAAAACTACAACCCATGAAAAAAAACAGATAACAAACAAACCAAAGAAAAAAAACCATAAGAAATATTAAATTGAAGTATTATTGTACATATGTTTGTTCTAAACTACCAGATGATTAATAAAATCATTCCATGGAGACCATGCTTTTTCATCTATTTTTGATTTCTGAATATAAATATACTTTTATTTATGTTTCACTTTAATGTGAATACCTTTTAAACTTAATTATTTTGCAAAAATATACATTAAAATAAAAAATTATATTAACCAGATTCCCCGTATGAAAAAGAGCAGCTAGTCCCTCGATATAAATACCACCATCCTCCCTGCTGAATTCTGGAAGAAAATCGTCCACATCTTCTCCTAACAATAAACTGTCATCCAAGTCCACATTTTCTAGACCAAATATACATTGTGCTGTTTTTGCAAACACCCGAACATCCGGGTCACTTCTTTCCATGACTCGTTTAGTTTTTGATTGCATGGTATTCATTACGCGTCGTATACATGCAATCCAATCGTCCATTGCTTCGACCGCCTTTAGATAAATAAAGCAATTGAACATTATACCGAGTTGAATCAAAGGTTGGAAAATGGAGAATGTTTTCTTGGTTTCCGTAATGGCAGTAAATAGCTGAACCGTGCCGGTTTCATACAAGTTCATCAGATCTTCTCTAGAAAACCGCCTATGATCAATCTCCAAAATCATCTCGGTCAGTTCTTGAATACAAATGCTTCTTACATATTTGTTTTTGCAAGAGAGAAGTACAAAGACGTCAGCAATCTTGTTGTCCAGCTTCAGACTTGGAAGCAGATGAACAGTAATGAACTTTTTGAGATCCTGTTGATCATCTCCCTGTAGGTTGTCTATTTCTTGGCATACCTTCGCCACAGACATATGTGCATAGTCACCTATAAAATCCATATTTATAATTCATTTGAAAAATATATTTACAAAATGTACAAAGTAACAAAAAAAAACATACAAAGTGGGAGAAAGTAAAAGCATCGGAAAAACTACAGTGCATTTGAAAACTACGATTCTGTGTCATCTACCGGGGTATTGTAAGATACAAACTTAAAAGTTTGCTTTGAACTGAACTTTATTTTAACAGATAGCCATGGAAAATCGACTCCGTTGATTTAATTCAACTTAAAGTATTAAAGCGTTTGAGAAATTAGTATTTGTAAACGCACCTTTAGGGGAGAAGAAAAATCTGCTGATCATGGGGTTATGACTTTCTTTTCTGTATGGAACAAATTCCTGTGCATCCAAGAACGTTTCCTCTAAACCCATTTTCTTCTTTTTCTGTTTATTGTATATGGCACCACCAGTTGTGTATCCATACTCATCATCATCCAGGTCTTCCATTCGTCTGTTAGAGGATACATGTTGTAGGGGAAGATCTCCAATCGCATCTCTGCTGAAGATCTTCCTTGTGGTCGCATTCTTTATGGGTTGCTTTGGAATGGGTGTTTTTGGTAGAACAGGTGGAGTTACCGAGGGTATATCATCGTAGACTATATCTTTGGTGTCAGGATTAGAGGATGCTGTTAATTTGTTGTATTTCAATATATGTCTTTGTAGTATATTTTAATTCAATACTTATGCAATATGAATGCACAAGTCTTATATTTGAAAAAAGAACGCTTATTAAGTAGCATGTTGCATGATAAGGCCAAATTTAACTGATACTGTGTTTCCTAATCTCCGACAACCCTAAATTTTATGATGCAATCTTAAAGGTTTGATTGACATATTTTCTGGAAGTAATTTCGAAATTCTCATTTTAAAATACTAGTATTGATATCTTCCATGTCTCTTACACGTAAGTTTGAAATACAATAAAATGTGAATATATCTATCTTCAAATTCCTTTTCTTCGAGGTGAAAAGAAAAAAGCACCTCTTATTTTAACTTTGTCCTATCTGTTTAAAACCTCTTATTACTGTTTTTGTAATTATATATGACAAATGACTTTCGATCAAAAGCGTCATATTTATATATACATATATTTGTAAATACTTGTTTGTCAGGCTACCGAGTTATTTTAAAAAGAGAAAGCAATGAACGAAGAGAAAGTATCGAAAGAAACCAGTTCGTACCTGTATCTTTTTCTTTTTTATTCTTCGGCTTCTTTTTGAATATCTTGCTTTTAAACATCTCTGAAAATCAAAGAAAATGATACTGAAATTGGTCATTTATTAATATAAATACATTTCTTTAATCAATGTCTTCTTGTTATGATAACCAGCTGTTTTGTGTTTATGTTTATATGTGACGTCATAGCGCGCGACAGGATGGGTAGTGCACTGGCGTCGGAAGCAAATTGAAAGGGGGGGGGGGGGCTAGACTATTCCTTAGAAATATTGCGAAAAAAAACTATTTCCCAAAATCATGAAAATCCTAATCCGTGTGTGTGTGTGTGTGGGGGGGGGGGGGGGTATGCCTATCCAAAAAAACATTTACCTACCCAAATTTTTTTTCCCCCAAATCATGAAATTCCTAATCCGGGGGGGGGGGGGGGAGTAGGCCTATTATTCCAACTTTCTCAATCTTTCAAGGTCAACTATACTTCCGGCGATAAAAATTGGGGGAGGGGGGGGGGGCTAAACCCTCTATAATGCTATGTGCCTAATGGTTAGGTCTACATTTGCAAAAAAAGTGGGGGGGGGGCTACTACCACCCCGGGGCACTACATGCAAAAAAAAAGCCAAATTTTTAAAAATATTCTTCTCTACTCCAACACATGTGAGGAAAAAACAGGTTGCATGGTTATGATGTCCATGAAGCCCTCTACCAAAATTGTGAAATTCATGGCCCCTGGGTCAGGGGTTCTGGCTCTAGGGTGGGGCCAATATTGCCGTATAGTAAAATTGTATCAAATCTTAGAAAATCTTCTTCTTTACTCCCAAACATGTAGGCAAAAAACTGAATACATGGTTATGATGTCCACTAACTCCTCTACCTAAATTTTGAAATCCATGGCCCCAGGGTCAGGGGTTCAGGACATGGGGGGGGGCAATATGGCAATATAGTGTTAATGCATATATAATGTTTAAAATCTTCTTCTTTATTCTCACACATCTGTATGAAAAACTGACTTCATAATTATGTTTACAAGGAAGTTTTCTACTAAAATTTTAAATTTCATGTCCCCTGGAGTATGCGTTTTGACTCTAGGGCAGGGCCAAAATGGAGTAGGTGTTAATGCATATAATGTTTAAAAATTATCTTCTTTACTCCCAAACACCTGAAAGGAAAACTGAATTCATGATTTTGTAGACAAGATCTTTCAGTTTTTCGCCAAAATTATAGGTTTCATAGTTCAGTTTGAAAGATTTCAGGCAGGGAGGTGGTCGTCACTACAAATTTTTAATTTTTCTACTCCAGAATAAAACCCAATTAAATGAATATATGAGACTCCTCGACAAGTTTGTGTATAGGTTATATGCTACTCAGGTGACCGTTAAGGCCTACTGGCCGCTTGTTAGATTTCTAGTTAGGCTCACGTTACACTCTGCTGAAATACAGAATAGGTTAAGCTAAAATTACAGCAGGAAAGAAAAACAGCAACTTTGAGATATGCACTCTGTCTCGCCTAGAACCATTTTAACAAGACTTTGGACATTCGGTGGGGGGGGGGGGTAACTAATTCTTTCATCAAAAGAAGTTAAAAATGACACTGGTTTTGAGTGAAATATGCACAAATTGCGTAGTCTTAACTCGAAAGCCAGGCCCCGAGGTTATAAAACTTTCTTGAGTACGATCTCATACTCCAAATCGTACTCCGTGCTCCAAATCGTACTCGTACTCAAGGTATCGAGGTTATAAAACTTTTTCATACTCATACTCGTACTCCGGCTGAGTACAAAACGGCGATTTTCTGAGTAAGCTTTGGAGTTTTCTCAAAGTCGTACTCAAGACATTTAATCTAAATAAAATGAAGTGCAAACATATAATATTGTTCATATTGTAATGTTGCTGTATTATAGCTAAAATTTAATCATAATTACATGTATATGAATTAAAACGTAAAGTTTTTACCCTTTCATCAAATGACATATCTATAGATATAATGAAGGTGAATTTAAGAGTAATGGCGAGCTCAACCAAGATTATCAAAATAACTTTTAGATATTTTGCTTCATTAATTAATGTACTTATACAAGTAAATCTACGTACAAAATAATTTCATTGAATAGCTCGACTTTTTAAGAATTCTGTTTTTAGTCAAATACGACACATACTCCCCATCATTTAAAACCAAGAAATCAATGTACATGTATCGTTATTAATCAATTTTAATCGGATGCACTTGCGGTGTACCTTCTTTGATTACAGTGAGAATGTAGGTTATATAGTTCTAAACATTACAGAGGATGGGGGATGCATAAAAGTATAACACTTTCTATTACTTACTTATTCATCATTTATCATTTATGTTGCATTCCACAAACCTTGGAAATGGAAACATTTTATAGAATAAGCGTTAAATCAGATGCGGATTTAATGAGGGCGCACCCGGCGCCCCTAAAATTGTCAAAATAAAGTTATATCATATTCCTTCTGGCAAAGAAAATGTACAACTTGCGAGTCTTAATTATCTTCTTGGGGGATTTCTCTACATTAGACTGATTTCAATGGTGTAATATGAAGAAAACCCGTGTGTTCAATGGTGTAACGTACATAGAAAGCCCATTTTAGTTACGCTGTCCTTGTGTTCAAATATGACCAGTCACCCACATACATTGTACCCAACTTTAAGTAATTGGTTATACTAACTAGTGTTTTTAACGACTCTTCCATTGTTATTATATTATGATCTGACATAGTTATCTTTTTTAAAACTTCATCAATTTACATTGTCCCATTGAACTTGATTTTTTAACCGATTACCGAAGTTACAGTCAGGGTGTTCGAATCCTACTTCCTGTGGTTTATCTATAGGATTGCTTTTTCATTACGGGTCCGTTATTTGATACACATTTAAATATTGTGACTGCGTTTCTGCGGAATAGTTTTTTTTTTATTTTAATGAATTAATATTATTCTCATTTTTATCAATTAAAAGTAAATTTGCATGTAGAATTAAATATTTTTTGTTTTGCTCGTAAATGAAAAGTTGGTCATATACTGTCGTGTTAGACGCATTTTTATCGAGACTATGATATATTCGGAATCATTGTATCGGGATCGGTATACGGGACATACTAAAGACCTGAAATACTAAAGACTTGAATGACATGGACTTTTATATAAATGATGTATTTTAATTTCTATGTGCTGCGTCAAATAAAATGATTTTGTGTGTGAATTTGTTATATTTCCATGTGAGATGTGGTAGAAAATTATCATGAAATGACATCCATATCATTTTTTTACGCAAAAATATGAAAAAAGCGAAAATTTGTATGGACCAGAAAATTTGAGCTAGCCTGATTTATTTTGAATTCTTTTGAAATAACAATGTTATCTTAATAAACTGTAGTGTAGATAAGATTTATAATTCCATTTAGGAAAAAATTGCCAAACTCTATTTTTAATAATAATGGTACATGTAAAATGTCCAAATTCAAAACGAGTTGCTGAAAATATAGAAATTAAAATTAAATCTACCATTAAATTTAGTACAACCAACTCGTTATTTTCTTTGTGATGTGTTTTTTATGTAAATAAGCAATGATGATTCATACAACAATTATATTTTTGCGGCCCATTTGACCCTTGCGTCAATATGATATCTTGTTTTTTTATTTTCATAGAACAGCTACTGTCTGCATGTGGAAAATATTGGCTTTTAAAAATCGACTCTCTCTGTTGTGTCAAAAACGCTGTGAAATTAAGAGTAATTTAGAACAAGGTTCATTTCTTTTTATCTCAAAATATCAAGACCGTTAAAAAAAATTAAAAACCTATTCTAAAAGTTAACAAAAGGCAATCTTACTTGGAAATATAGAAAGTAATCAAGAATCAGCATTAAATAATTAAAACACATGTTAAAGGGCATTAGATGTAAACTTAAAAGATAAGATTTCAAATATTTAAGTTTTCGATTGGCAATACTTTAAGTTATGACGTACATATTTGGCTTCCTCTGTGGCCTTACATACTAGCTGTAGATATCTAGATGTGTTCTTTGTCTAATATAGGCCTCAACTTTTATTTTATATTACTGCCGGAAGGTAGGGTATCGAACAATCTACTAGTATTTGATTTTTATTTTCCAAATATCAAAGTCATTTTGATCACACGGAACATCACCTACCTCATGATCTTTATAATTTATTTCAAATTAAAACATCGAATCATAGACATGTCTAAGTAAACGTAAAGTGAATTGCATTATTTGGTTTAATATTTGATAACAAACGCTTGAATATAAGGACGGTGGGTCTCGGTGACCCCATAGTCTAAAGTCTTATAATAGTGTCTTTCCACATAGGATTATCTAAAAATAAGATTTGGTGTTAGACACTGCCGCACGCTATAATCGGACCCTCAAAGCTCAGCATAACTAAATGTTAGCGGCATAACCTATGTTTGTGCGAGCCCCCTTTCCCCTTGTAGGACCGCTCCTCCTTTTTTGTGTATATATATAAATACTAATGCTTTGTCTTATAATTATATGTGTTGCATGTATGTTTAATTGTATGTTCTGAAATAATCATCATATGAGGGAAATAAAGTATGAATGATACATGAATGAATGAATAGTTAAATAAAAGCTTGTTTATGTAAAAAAAAAAATGATAACACTTTAATTAATTATAACACGCATGATAGAAGCTAGAAATTATGAGAGAGAGAGAGAGAGAGAGAGAGAGAGAGAGAGAGAGAGAGAGAGAGAGAGAGAGAGAGTTACTTACCGTTAATTACCTCGGTCTTTTGTTTATATCTACGTTCCCTAACCTCATTCCAAAAACATTTGACATAAACACAATTTTTTGATAATTTTACCAATAACACTGGATTTATCGTCTTTGTTGCTCAAAAGTTATAGAGGCAGGCACATCTCCATGATTGCAGATGAAAAGGGGCATATGTACATGTAAATAATGTGTTACATGTACAGTTTGCATTCATGCCAGGACTATTTACATGAATTACCGGGCTCTGTCTCACCCCAGAAACTTAAAATTTCATTCATCGGCTTTTGGAGCATACTCTAATAGTACTCAGCGGAGAACGTACTCCAAAACTTTTATAACCTCGGTTTTTAGAGCCGTACTCAGTGGAGCACATACTCGGAGTACGGAGTACGAGTTGGAGTACGAGTATGGAAAAAGTTTTATAACCTCGGGGCCAGGATCTTGTTGATTTTAAAGAGCCGTGACTGAGTGACCAGCAGTGAAAGAGACAGGCCAACGTCACATTGCTGTTTGACACAACTACCCAAAATCCAAGCTATTATTATCTATCTGACCTTTACGAAAAAGAGTAAAAGATCCAGGAGCCACACTGCTTGAGCTACGAACCATAATTTGTAAGAATCGTGCATATACGTATATGAACATGCAAAAGCATCTACTTTCGTCTGTTTTTACTGATCTGCTACATTAATATATTTGGTAACTGGGTTGCTTATTAATATCAAATTACTAGAAATTGCTTGGAAGTAATGTCCAGCTCAGTATCACTTTGTTCAGAATAAATTCATTCTTAGTCCTCATAATTTTTCTATTCACGGTCCAGTGGTTCTGGGTCGAATTTTTTATTTGTTCTATGCATACAGGTCACGTAGATCAATTTTAGTATTTTCTTTATTTAAAAAAACTATCAGATTTGTTGCATACAGTTCGCTAATGATTATATTCAATAGTTTGATATGACAAATTAGCGCATCGTTTGAAACAAGTGCCTCTGGATTTAAAGGGGATATGGCGGCCACGCTGTACATTTGAGGGTCAAAATGTAAACATTTTTTGACCTGGCTTGTTTCTGCACAAAGCTGACGAAAACAGAGAGAGAGAGAGAGAGAGAGAGAGTTGATTATATTGAGGAATCGCAACAATTGTACAAAAAACAAGCAAATATGATTCAAGCAACGTTTGATTAAAGAGTTCGTTACGCTTACCGATAGTTTTGCGTTCCCCACATTCTCTGTTTATTTCCCACGTTTCCGCTTCGATGATTCAAGGAATTTCTCAATCTCCTTGATATCCAAGCATTCACCACGTACTGTAATATTTATTCCATTAGTACCAATACCTACGTGAACAATCCTCAGGTAATCATTACCAAACTGAGCAGTCTAAAATTTTACCTGTGACAGTCCAATATTAGCGAGTTTTTAATATCAGACCGTTATCAGGGGTTAGAGTTCGATATTCTTCAAAATCAGACTGGCTCAGGTAAATCAACAATGAAATCCAATAGCAAAGTTTTAAGTACGATATATGCCTGACTTCTTTTGGAAAGGACTATTAATCCCATAGTTTACCACAAGACCTATATCGCTCATATCAGAGTGTTTGACCTACTATTGAAAAGATGCACAGCTTCCAGGTTTTATATTTATGTTTTCATAGACAATCTAAAACAAGGTGGCAAGTATACTACTTATTACTTTACTATTAACAAATCTACTTGTTTATTTTAAGAAAGAATGTGGGCGCTTGAGATGTAGATTCGGCAGGAATCTGGGCGCACAAGGAAAGTGAAAATTTCATCGATTAATTTTGAATATTTTTCGAATTATAACCGTTATTTGGTTTCTGTTGGATGTGGAATGAGTGGAAAAATATTTGAAATGCAAAAGGTTTTATTATAATATGGGTCTAAATATAGCAACACGATGCAATTAATGCAAAATCCTACTTATTTACAACTGTTTTTAAATGATTTTGTTGTCTCTGGGTCTTCTCTCCACAAATTTGAAACGTGTAAAGGTAACATATTTCAACATTAAAAATGTCGCATTTAAAAAAAAGATGGAGAGATGACCCAGAGATGACTAATTATGTACTTTTAAAATTATTTTTTGAAGGATAAAAAACAAAGTCCATTGATATGACAGTGGTGTTTCAAACAGTACTTTATAGAGCATATATTGACAAGTCTCCGTGGCTCAGTGGTTTCGTCCTGGATTTAGTGAATACATACATTCAGTGTTTTGGGTTCAAATCCAACTGGTGGTCTTTTTAAAAAAAATTAAACTTTTTTTGTTTTAAATGTATGTTATTATAACATGATGTTGAATTATAATATACCGGTATATTTTAATTTGTTTTTATTGATTTCTAGATCTGCTGTATGAACACTATAAAAAAATTCTTTTCTTATTACTAGTTTTTTAGGATAACACAATATAACTTCATTAAATAATGTTTTCATTAACATTTCCACCTAGTTATCGGTTTACCTCTCATTGCCATTTTTTGAAAGCTTTGTGAGTTTTTTAATAACCGGAATAGCCATGTACTTCGACTCTCAACATAATATATTTTTGTTGAAACCTGTACATAGCCTTTCGAGGTTATAGACATTTAAATCCCAATTGATTCGTGTCGAGGATTCCTGCAAACTTACAATCTTGTGCGCTCTCTTTCTTTAAAAACTGTTTTTGTTTCAATTGATAAAAATACTTGCATAACTATTTTGGTCATACTACTTCTTAATTACATTTTAAAAATTCGTTGGATAAAAGCATATTGTAAATATGTTTAACTACTTCCCTTATTTAAAATTACACTAACTTGACGTTTTTAAGGATAAAATACTTGTACACATACTGGGTCTCACTCTTTTAATTAAAATGTTTTACGATGAAAATCAATTATTAGTAAAAATTATTTGTAGCTACTCTGAATACTTTTAAATAAAATTTACTTTGAGGTTAATATCATGTTCCACTCCAACATTAAGAAGATCAATTGAAAAATCTTTATTAAACCCACTACCGGACCTTTTCTTGGGCTATAATATTGGGCCCTACCCCGAAATCAAAATGTAATTTATATGAACAGCAATAAATGTACCAGTATGTATTAATTACTATTAATTACTATAAGCTAGTACTTTCTTGTTTCACTATGAGGAACGACATGTTCTTTTTTCAACTGGCGAACTTTTTTGAGCCATAATATTGGGCCCTACCTTTGCATGAAATATCATAGGGTTAAATTAAAACAAGCATCAATATAAATATTAATTATCTGCATCCAGTATTTTAACGAGATAGACCTTTTCTTGACATATAATATTGAGTCCTACCCACTGAATCAAAATATGATAATTAGATGAAAGTCAATACATGTATCAATTTGTTAAACTATTCTCTAGCCGCGCAAGCGCGGAAGTTAACACTTTACATATTATTATGATATTATGCTTAATATGTTGAACCATATTTCTTTGTTCATTTTTGTATATACTTCGTCCGATTTTTTCCTTATTTTATACTTTTAAATTGAAATAAAAAACAAACTGCATTGTTTGATATTTAGAGGAGCGGACAGGGATGAAAAATCTAAACTGAAATTGATAATATATACATGTACGTGGCCTTAATCCTGTTTGTTGCAGCTGACTGAAAAAAAAACCTTTTTTGTTGTATTTATTCCAAACCAGTGTGAATATGTCTTTAGTGTATATCTCTCTACATTTGGTTCTTTAGGTCAATTTCAAATATAATTTCTATTACTGTCCCAAATAAGAATTTCTAATAAAAGACTGTTTTAAAAAAAAATCTGGAGGGAGGGGGGTGCATCCCCATTAAACTTCCCCGTTTTATATATACATCATTTATTCATATAGATGTAGAATACAATAATCTTTTCATTAATGTTTACAAATTAATTGGTCTTAAGTTTACAACCAAACAGAGTTGTCAGATTCAAAGTATCTGTCCGATAGTTAACTCGCCCTACACTTTCCGCCATGATGTTAATTAGTCAACCCATTTTTAGGCACATCGTTCTGGAAAGTTCTAAAATCGCATTAAATGTTCCATTTTATTTATCAACTTTTTGTGTTAATCGAAGTCCGATCCAAGGTATCTGCCCGCAATGCATGATGAACTCGTCCTACACTTTTCGTTAATGAGTCAATTCGTGTTCTTGGTTACCCCATTCTGGAAAGTTCTATCCAATTCTCTCACCAGAGGTCGTGCTTCGCAAGCGAATGAGTATCAAAACTAAAATCGCTCACTAAAGAAGCGAATTGACTCATTTCATTTATTCAACACTTGTCAAATCTTAACTTCTATGTATTCTCTAAATAGGCTTACGGTAAATATATTCACTCTTTAAGTAAACATTCAATATTATTTCATTACAATTGTATATTTTGATCGAGACTATCCCTGACTTGGATCCGCCAAAACGTGTCCACCACCTTACTCTCATTTTTGCCATTTCGGGCTTGTTCATCGAAAATGAAAGTAGGTTTTTGATTAATTACACAATAAGAACTTATCAGTTAAAATTCAGTTATACCTTAAGGACGTCATCTAACATGTATTGAAATTGAAATGCCAAATGTGTAAGCAAGTACTCTGGTGCAGGCATTTTGTAGTTTATTTGCAAAACGCCTTAATTTATAAGTATAGATTATACCAGTATTTCAACGAGGCAGATCTTATATTTGAATATGAAATTATAGGTCCCCCTCTAACATGGAAGTCAGAGAGAGAGAGAGAGAGAGAGAGAGAGAGAGAGAGAGAGAGAGAGAGAGGGGGGAGCTATTTATCTATGCCAATGCAAGAATACTACCCCTGGACACTATCCTTTTTGATACGGACGTCATTTTGCCGGTGTAACGATGAAAAGTGACCCCCGTAGAATATTGACCCGGGGGTCAAATTTCTACGGAGAAAACTGACCCAGGGTCAGTATTCTATGACAAGTAGGGTCCTTTTTCTTCAGTAGAAAAACATTCCAGACCTGTAGATCTACGACCCTCCACACGTTGAAAACTGACCCCCATAGAATTTTGACCTCACTAATAAACTACAGAAAAAATTAAAGAAATTCAAGGCGATACGTTTAGCATTCATGTTTGAAAGCATATGAAAATTAGATAGAACTAAATATGCGCCTCCAGCTTGCTTTGTTGAGCCCCTTCAATAAGCCTTTTTAGGGTTGTGCCCCCTTCCGCGAGGTATTAGCATTATGATGTGCTCGCATGCGCTCCCTGTTTGCATTATGCTCGCTTTGCTAAATAGGCCCCATTATTATACTTACTTACTTTTCCTCTCCGTGCCCCAGAGGACGCATGAGGACGTGCGACAAAAGACGCCACTTACGTCAGTCGCTTACAACAAGCCTCTCTCCAACTGATCCACCCAAGTTTTTATCTTTCTCCACTGTATGCCTCCAGATGTTCCTTGGCCTTCCTCGCCTTCTTTTTCCTTCAGGAGCCCAGGTCAGCGCAGTTCTGATATTTGAGTTGTTGTTGCTGTTTGTTCAAATAGTTGATGGTTTGCTATCTTGTCTGGCCAGTGTATTTTCAAAATTCTCCGAAGACATTTCCGGAGGAATATATCAAGCTTCTCCTCATCTTTTTCGGTGGATCTCCAGAGTTCAGGGTAACACAGTAACACAGAGATGTTGAATATTCTCAGCTTGGTCTTAGTGCTATATTGGGCTGTTTTCCATAAATTGCTCAGGGATGAAAATGTACTCCTGGCTAGCCATAGTTTTTTTCTTTATACCTGCTTCTGTTCCTCCGGTCTTGTCTATTGTGGCTAGGAGGTAAAGGAATGTTTGCACCTCCTCAACTTTTTTGCTGTTTAGGCTGATGGCATCTTTCTTTTTCTCACAAATTTTGACGACTTTGTTTCTTTTATTGTATCTTTGATAGTACTCGCGTATGTTTTGCTTGGACTTAACGCGCTGAGTTGTTTTTGAAAATTGGTGCTTACTTTTGAGAGCCTATTTAATTCTTCGTCTGTTTTGGTTTTGTCCATCTGATATTCCATTTTTTCTGTGTCCAAAATTTTAAAATTATCGGACGTGAGCTTTTGGAAAGCGTCATATTTAGTTAACCTTGACATCGATCTCCTTTGAGACGGTCATGATCGAACTGAAGTTGTTCGAAATCTGATTTAAGTGTGTTGAAATCAGATGTTAAAGAGATAATTGTCTTATCCTTAGAATTGACTATGTTCTCTAAACTTGCTTTTTTTTAACGAGTAATTGAATTGTGGTCTTTATTTCTACAGCGTTGATTTTGTTCAGGTCTGACACATATGAAGAACTCTTGTTCTTATCGAAAATCTCGCTGACACAAGACTTATCACCCATGAGAAACATATACAAAATATAACAGTCTTTAGCATATTTTTTATGCTTGAACCGCTTTTTGTGGATTTTCTACTCAAGAGTTTACCTGGTGGACAGTCTGGTAGAGCTTTTGCACGCGAGCACAAAGCATTTCGATACCAGCAGATAAGTGTTTCATCATTCGAACACAAGTCTAGCAGCTTAGCCATGTGACATTCTTTTGGTAAGTTTCTAAAGTCTCAATATCAAATGTATCTACTGCAGTATGAAATCATTATCTGCTAACACTGGGGAGGTCTGTGACACAAAATTACTAAGGGTGACCGTAAAGAGTACTCACGGTAAACAATGCCGCAAAATCATCGTTACCGATCGAATTTTTACAATTCAACACCTCTGTAAAAAGATTACTTCTAGAATCATTTGCTGTACCAATTTGGCGATCATTGGCGGTCTCAGAAAGGTTTAAAATTGTTTTGTTTTGATGAGGTGGGTTAACGCGCCCGCAACTACTGGCTGTCATTTAAAAAAAAAAATTTGAGCTCAAGCGGTGATCGAACCCAAATTTATTTTCTTCTTTTATTACCAAGAACCATACGAATCATAGGTTTAACATATATATACATAAGTAAAGTGAATAAACATATGTAGACATTTTTTTAAAACATCACAATTTTGTATTAGACTGCGTTTGCACATAGCAGTGTGCAAAATGTACATGACAAAAGTAAACAGGATAATGAAGAGTATATTCTCAAAACAAAAACAATAATTTTATATATTTTTATCGTAATTTTGAGCATTCATATAGGTATTTTCCCAAATTGCACATCTCTTTGATATTCTTTGTTGAAGGTAATTGAATAAGTTTAAAGACAGAAGGCTTTTCATAATAATCTTTTTTTTACATACAACTTTCTTATTTCCTATTAAAATAAAATGAAACAGCTTCAATCTGTGATTACGAACATAGTTTACAAGCTCTCTCATTTCTTTGGATATTATAAAATCTCATTTTATCTGCCACGCTAAATCTCAAGTTGATGAGATAATAAACAGTATTTACTTATAAATTGTACATATACAGTTGGTATTGGTTTTGTTAAATATTCTTGTACTTAAAAATTATTACATAAGTGCTTGTACATTATACATTTGGGGAAATTTTCAAAGTAGCCACGACCTTCTTGTATAATCATATCGGTCAACATCTGCTTCACTACGAGTAAGAATACATGTTCATTAAATTGTTTTTTTTACAGTTCCATATAAATGTCATAGATATGTCCTGTGCCTTACCCGGCAACCGCTGTATGTAATCGTTGATCCTCATAACAATTTACCTTCAATAATTACACATCTAAACGTAGCGTTCTTGTGAGAGAAAAATTTTTTTGGCTGCCCTCGGCTTCTTTTTCCAGGCGGAGTCCATCTTAAGGCTACCCTTGGTATTTCTACTGTTTCCTTTCTCATTACATGGCTAATCCACTTCCATCGTTTTTCTTTTATCTGGTCGGATATGGCAGCTAAGAGAGTTGTCCTTTACAGTTCTTCGTTGCTGATCATGTTTGGCCAGAACACCTTGAGGATCCTACGGAGGCATCTTGTTTGGGAGGTGTCTAGTTCTTATGATGGTATTTGTCACATTCTAGGACTCAGAACCGTAGAAGAGGAATTCAGTTATGTTTGTTTTGAATATATTGTATCGTTTTCTTAACATTTATATTAAGTCCGATCTGTCTGCTGTATTTGACAAGGTCACCAAATACTCATACTGAATATGCTAACTAGTATGTCGCTGTGCTAGTAAAGCGATGTCATCTGCAAAGTCAAGATCTTCGAGTGACTGTTGGAATGTCCAGGATATTCTTCTATTGGCCTGTCTGTTGGTGGCTTTCATAAGCCAATCTATGCAAACGTTAAAGAGTAGTGGTGAGAGCAGGCATCCTTGTCGCTCCCTTGTTTGAATATGGAAACTGTATGACAGTTCTGTGCCGCAGATCACCTTTGCGTGAAAGTCCTTGTACAGCATTTGTATGATGGAGATGATCTTGTAGGGTATGCCATAATGCATGAGGATCTTCCATAATGCAGGACAGTATACACTGTCAAATGCTTTGACAAAGTCAATGAAATTGGCATATAGTGTGGTGTTCCATCATATCTCTGTTCTAGCCTCAAGGAAAAAAATTGATCTGCACATAATTTTCCTTTTGTAAATCCAGCTTTTTCTTTGTGGAGATATGGGTCTATCACTAAAGCCATTCTGTGTAGGATGATTTCCTTTAGGACTTGAGCCAATTTTCCTGTCTGGTAGAGAGTGTGGACATTGCAGCATCCAACTCTACATACTTCTTTGGGGTGAAGGATGTTCACCAATCTGATTAAAATCAGATCCTCGATGCTCCCGTTTTAATGATGTGTCGCTACGAGGCGACACATCATTAAAACGGGAGCATCGAGGATCTGATTTTAATCAGATTGGGATGTTCACTATCTAGATGTCAGTTTCCTGTTGGGTTTGGCTGCCATCCATCAAGTGTTCAGTTTCCTGAATAGCTTCGATCCTACCCTTGTGTCTATAATCCTCGGATTTGGTTTCTGTAGCGATTATACGTTTTACATGTTAGGGTTGATAAACCTAGGCAAACCCCCCAGGACTCGGTGGGCCAGTAGTTTTCTGTTGGGGTTTTCCTTCCCTTAGTCACTGGTTCCGGTTATTTAAAGGCGTCTTTCGCCTCTGTCACTCAGCTGCCATACCATTATCAGGGTCACCAAGGCGGGGAGGTGTGACATGTGACTTGCTGGCAGAATCTATTTGAGACGGTGGGCATTAACTCGAAGTTTTGTTGCTGAATCTCTGTGACCAAGAAATACCCTTTGAGACCCTCACCAGCATTTCATCCCATATTGTCAAATTAAACAAGTACAACAAATAGAACCATTTTAACAAGAGCTTGGACTTTGGGTAGTTGTGTCAAACAGCACACGTAGACCTATCTATTTCATTGCTGGCCACTCAGCCATTGCTCTTTGAAATCAACAAGATATGTCTGGCTTTTGAGCTAAGATTAAGCAATCGGTGTATCTTTCGCTTGAAACCGCGTCATTTTTAACTTGTTTTGACGCAAGAAATAGATTGCTACGTCCAACCGAATGGCCAAGGTCTTGTTAAAATGGTTCTAATAATCATGATACTCTTGACAAGGCATCTGCAATAACACTGTCTTGACCTTTGATATGTTTGATAATTAAATTATACTCTTCCATCTAGATCCATCTAGTAAGTCTTTAATTCTTGTTTGACAATTTATGCAAAAATGTCAGGGGGTTGTGATCTGTACATACAAGAATAGGATGTACAGTAACATTTAAATAAACATCAAAATGCTGTGAAGTTAACAACAAAGCAAGACATTCTCTTTCTATGGTAGAATAATTTGGTTTACATTCGGTAAGTTTCTTAGAAAAATAAGAAACAACCCGATCTACACTATCACTTTGTTCTAGGAAACTTGGCATTTCCAAGTTTGCCAATACAGTCATCAATTCTAGGAATGGGGTAGGAATCAGTTTTAGTGACGGAATCCACTTTTCTAAAATATGTGCATAATCGATAAGTTTTGATACAAGAATACATGGTGAGCTCCAGTTACTTTTACTTGGCTCAATAACGTCATTGTACAACATTTATTGTACTTATTGTACTGCAACTTTATGGGATTTAATCGATAAGACGTTGTTTGATAGGTAAAGCATCGCCAACTATGACGTTATGACAAGCTGCTTTTGTTTCCTTGGGACATCAGAGAAAAGTTGTTAATATTCATCCACCAGCTTTTAAACTTATTCTTTTTGGTCAAATGTCCAACTTTTGTGTCAAAATCAGCCAAAATTGTTGGATTTTGTAAACGGGCACTCTGATTATAATCTTTCTCATTTATATCAATACCCATAACACTTTCAATACAATTTTGAACTTTCTTAACATTGCCTAAAGTGGCAACTGGTTTGACAAGATTTCGGTCACACCTTTTTCTTTCTTTTATTTTAGCAACTTCAAAGGACCCCTAAAACTGGATTTTAAAGAGATCTGCTATGACCTTCACATTTGACTTTGAAACTTGGTTTGAGGTCGCTGCCCACCCTTACCCAAAAGTTTTGTTTATGTGAAGTATGAGTCAGATAGAGCTAAGGAGTGAGTAAATATGCTCTGACATGTTTCTTACTGCGTTGTACTGATATGACCTTGACCCTTGATGTAGAAACGTTTTTCAAGGTCACTGCACAGCCTTTACCCAAAAGCACTCAGTAGGTAAAGTATGAGTCAGATTGGGTAAAGGGGAGGGAAGATAAGCCCCTGGCAAGTG
This sequence comes from Magallana angulata, assembly GCF_025612915.1. Lineage (NCBI taxonomy): Eukaryota > Metazoa > Mollusca > Bivalvia > Ostreida > Ostreidae > Magallana > Magallana angulata. Next base: position 5,903,999 of record NC_069120.1, on the reverse strand, counting down.
ATCTCGGACGGACGGATGGACAGAAGATCGACAGAAATGTGTTCTGTATATTTAATAAATGTATATATTGTATAGTTTACAATATTCTAATAAATGAGTAAAAATATTGACTAAAGTTCAGTGGCGTCGAAGACTATTGAAAGTTGCACTTTAAGGACGTTGTTTACTCAGGAATTCGGGTTGTTATAAAGTGCAATGTCATGAGTAAAATCTGCTCTAATTACAAAAGTATTTATAAAGTGAAATATTATTTACAAAATATTCGATATTTTTACTATATAATGGAATTAGGCTCGAACAAAGTTGGACTTTTAGCAAAACAGGAAATTCGAGCTATTTTTTCTGACTATATGTTTCACTGAAACATTTTTGGTAGTTCTGTAAAATTTAAAGTGCATGGGAATTTTATTTGTTCGTCAAAATAATTTTGCATATTTTCTGTTGGTTTTATCTCACTTTTTTATCTAGAATATCGTGTGGCACACACTACAAACATTTTGAAAAATGCTTTCAACGATTAATAAAGACACCTCATTTCAAAATTTTGATCATTGACCTTATATAAATTTTTATGCCAGTACGTTGAAGACGTCGAAAATCTTATTCTCCATGGCGTGCATCATGGGACGGGAACAGTCTGTGCCGCAGAATGGGAGAGGCGCGCACTTGCAAAGCATCATGCACTATGTACCAAAGTCCTACTTCTATTTCGCATTATGCAATTAAATAAAATTTACCACGTGTTTGACACTCTTTTTTAATGGTTATGCAGATAACATAGTCACATTTCTGATTATTCTACATTTTAAAAAAAACTTTAAAAATGAAATGATTGAAAATTATCTGTAAATGATCGTAACACTAACTTAGTAGTATCTAGGAAATCTTGGAGGCCTAGCCAATAATATCTTTCATTGTAGTAAAACGTGTTTTTTCATAATTAAACAAATTTACTTTTATAAATTTTGTCAAAGGAAATTAAGAAAATGCCAGCAAACTTAATTGTAAATTTATCTTATGAATTTACACATAACATCGCAATAGAAAATCAAAGAGAAATGTGGTGTTGCGCTTGAAAATTTGAAGTAGTTACTCGTTAAAAATATTCTTAATACATTGCAAAAAAACGGTAAGTTTGTTATTCGATCACTTTTTGTATGTTTTTTACACAGAAACTAACATCATTTTTCGCCATTTTAAAAAGTTGCTATACACGAGTTATATTTCAATTATTTTTAATGATGATTAAGTTACATCCTGTTATTAACGCAGCGAGAAATATATATATATTTTTAAGGTTCAAGATTTGTTAAAAATTGGACTGGGTTGAAAAATGAAATACGAAAATTATGGCCACACTATATTGGATCTGGTCAAAGATATTATGTATCAAGCAAAAGCATGATCGGAAAATATTAATAAAACAGCTAAACAGAAATGATTCAAATATAAAACAGACAATAAACATTGGTTATACTTAATAAACATACACAAATTAAATGAAGCGTGTCAGTTCGTAAAATGATTAGTGACAGAAAATTTACATAGATGTACACGAATATGTCATAATAATCTCGTCATTAGTTTTCTTACAAATATTCTATTTGTGTGTATAGTTTATATTTTGTTTACATGGTATATACCAAACCGCTGGTGAAATGACGTTGACGTCGAGATTAAATGTGTCCCAACACACTCTTGGATGGCTTGGGTGGAGATTAAATATGTCCCAACACAAACTCTTGGATGGCTTGTGGAGCGTTGGTGTCAAAGCCAACAACGTCCATCATCATGGGATCGTTAGGGTCGGCGATGGTGAAACTGTTGCTTGCCATCCCGCAGACGATCAGTCGCGCGTGAGGGATTCCAGACATCGAACGGTAGTTCACCAAAGCCTGCGAAGGGTGGATGTTACCGAAGTAGGTTTCCGAGTCCGTGTAGACAATGAAGACGTCGAATTCCTTCTTATTCTCCATGGCGTACATCATGGGGCGGGAACAGTCTGTGCCGCAGAATGGGAGAGAGGCACACTCGTCCAGCACGTTTTCCAGGCTGTCGGTGGCTTTGATGTTTAGTGGCCTAAGACCTCCTGAAAACGCCACCACTTCAAAATTCTTTTCAGTGCGAGCTGTGACCATCATCATGGCTGCCGCGGCGTCACGGGCCGAAATGGTTGGAGTGCCCATCACTGGAACATTCATCGAACCGCTGACGTCAACAGCCAAACAGAATCTTTTATCTGTGGGCTTGACGTTCTTAAACGACATGTAGAACGCATCCTCCAGAGCCTTAGAGATATTGTCATTCGTCTGCCATTTCAATGACCCAAGCTCACCTTGACCTTTCTTGTACTGGTTCAAGGCCACTAAAAGGGTAAATGGGTGAATTCTTGCACGTGTGAGCATTTCTGGATTTGTCAGTTTCGAAATAGTAAGATTCTCTTCAAAGCTTCCGGGCTCCAACAGTTCCAATTGAGACATTTTCCCAAGATTTCTGATCATGGCTGTCATTGGCATGAATTTGATCAAGGCTTTCCAAATTTCTTTGGACTTCAACAAATCGGTAGGTACGTGCTCCCGCGTCAATTTGTGCTCTAAAATTAAGCGTGTCATTGTATTGGAGTCCCTACATTTCTCAGCTTTCTCCACTGCGTCCATAAATACCATTACTTTCTTCAAGTCTGAGTTTTCATACCCTGGTTTCTGCTTTTCCTGCTGGACGAAGTCGCTCGTGTCAGTCTTTTTCTTGCCCCTGGTGCTGACCATGACCAAATACTTGATCTCGGGATGATCCACTTCCGGTTTGATGTGACAGAGGCGAAACACATCTTTGTGGTTCCATCCAAAACGAGTCTTGTATTTCGTCATATGAAGGGCCAAAAACTCCCCTTTGCCCTTCTTCCCGTAATTCAAGTACCAATTGGCAATGGCCCTGCGGTGTGCTCGTCCCCACCCTGTTCCCGCGCTTTCTTCTTCGCAGCATTTTATGAACTCAAACAGGTGCGTTGGAATTCGGCAAACATCGGACAGAACGTTGTAGCCCTCGTGTTTTGTGACCGGGTCGTTAGACCTACAACACAAGGCCAGGGTGTACAGTAAGGGGCGCTGCTTACATGATCGGTTCCCCACGCTGAATTCACGGACAAGTTCAACAACATCTTTCCCCCTTCCACTGTTTATCAACCTGTAAAACAGAAGAAAGATGTAGAATTTTATGGCAGGCATTTGACGTCAAGTGACTGTGGCAAAAACTACAACTATAAAATTATCTACATTCAATTCTTTTCTTTTTAGAGAAGTGTAAAGGCATAACCATTATGAATAAAAGCTATATACGCCTCTCCACTAACTTCCAGTGCCTGCATACACGTATACATGTACATTCGTGCTACAGGAATAGATATGTTTATTCACCAATCAAGGGCCCTAGGTGGAGGGGGGGGGTATATGCATTAAAACAATAAAACAACATGATTATAACAAATAATGGATGAAATATATAAATATTGTACTGTTGAGTCAGCATAGTAAGTTACAATGGGAGGTACATCTGATATAACACACATCAGTTTGTCATACACATATGCAAGGGTATACATTTATTTGCAAGTACAGAATTAAACTATAAATACACAATTCCTTAAAGCAATATGTTAGTGTTAATACAAACACATTATATACATATGTATTTAAGGTCTTCCGTTTCCAACGGAAGACCTTTCTATTATTGTGCGGGTTAAGATTATTCTTATTTTTCTTTTTTTTTTTTTTTCTTCCTAGACGCGAACTTTGAGGCTTCATATCGTGCTCATTTCTGAACGGATTTTGCTCAAATTTTCAGGGCTAATGGACTTTACAAAACACTATCTTCATCAATTCATAAAAGTTAGAATTCCCTTTCCGTTAACGAGTTATTCCCCTTTTAAAATTTTTTAGGGCCTTTGGTTTCCAGACAAAGGCTCAGAGACTATGATAGCAGGGAATGGGAATCCAACGAATTTGAATAACAAAGACATTGAAGTTGTATACATCGGTTTTTGTTTTTGGATTACGGTCCTTATTTAGGATAAGGTAGGGGGTCAAAAAACAGGATTCCAAAAAGTGCAAAAATTTAGACATATTTTCCTTTATATCTTTTTAACGAAAAATATTTTGTTAAGACATGTAGAATAAAAGTTGTGCAGAATATCAAGGGCTTTCATTTGACACCAATAAAAAAGGGCTGGCCCCTAAAATTAAGGGCCAATAGCCCCTAAAAGTTTTTGCTTAATAACTCAAAAACGGTTTGGATTTTGATATGGATGTCGCTGGAAAAGTTGTTTGTTGGGATCTCATAAAGGTCGTAACAATATTATTTTGTAAGTGATTTGTGTAGTATGAGTGTAAAAAGCTTTACATGTTGACATGTACCTGTTTTCATTTGACAAGTTAACGAAAGTCTTTGTGCGTACAACTGGCATAAAGTTGTCGCAGAAAGTATGCTGGTTTATACAGGAGGCATTAATTTATAAGAATTTTTTTTTGTTGGAGTACATGCTTTTTTTTTAGGAATTTAAGTCATTGTTGTTAAGTTCTTATAGTGCACAATCATTAAAAACGGCAATTGGAAAACAAAACATTCTTTTTCTTTTCTTTTAAACCACAAAATATGGAATTAAAAAACTATGCATTACATTTTATTTATTAACTCCATGCATTTAAAATCTACCTTGAATCAGAGTTGTGTGTGTGTGCCATTACGTAAGCTCTCCCTCGCCCGCGGCCGAGAAAATCGGTCACCATGCTCGCGGCTGGACTACCTAGCGGTCAGCGGTTATCTAATACACGAGAGTTGCGTCTCTCATATATGAGTTTATTTAGCCGCGAACTCAAGAATTGTTTTAGTTTTGATTACACAAAATCTTTTGTGGATTAAACGATTGGATGTCAAGTAAGAAATAGTTCATTTAATTAATAAAAGCAATGTCATTCTCTAAAGCAATAATAGACATAGATCAATTGTGGGGTTTAAGTTTAAAATATATAACTTCTATTTGATAGAGTAAGGTCATTATATTGCAAACTTTTCAAATCTTCCTTGGTTGTGAGCTGTGCGTTTCTGTGCGTTGTACCTTTACGAAATATATTCTTTGCCCACGGCCGAGGAGATCAGCGACGGCTGCATTACATAGCGGTAAACGGTTATTTAATACACAAGATTCGCACACCGCGACTTACACTTACATGCATATGAACGTGTTTGAGTTAATATAGCCGTATATACAAGAACTGTTTCAATTTTATGTTATAAAAGTTTGTCCTCCTTGTATATATTTAATTAAATATTTGAGTGTAAATGAATATTAATGAACGATATTACTCCAAATCGGAAAAATCGTTAGACATAAACTAATGGTTGGTTTGTTTATGTAAACTACTTTAAAAACTGTACAATTAATGTTTTAAATCAACACCCCCCCCCCTCAAATATTAAACATTTACATTATGTAAATGATGATCATCCCTCGCACATGGCTGAGGAGATCCGGCGCGAGTGGATAAGTGATCCGCGGTCGGTTCGTGTTCTTCTACATGTACCCTATGACGCGTTTATGTTTCATATTTTGCACGGACACAACTATATTTTATTATGTTTTCAACTATTATATTGGTTTAAGATGAAAAGATAAATTTATTTTACTTGTACAGTTGATTAAGCATTGATTTATACGATAGCGTATAAGGTAGTTTAAAAATCAAATCAAATTATAATCAAAGTTCCATGTTACATGTTTGCGGTAGGTGCTAGCACGATAAAGGAATGCCCTGAATTGAGGTATTCGATGATTATTTTAAAAAATATTCACATGAGTTTAAACAACTTTAGATTAGATTCTATCGGTCACATATTAATCACTACTATAGTTTCATTGTGGAAGCGAACTCATTGCTGCCCCCCCCCCCCCCCCCACCTCCCGCCCCGCTGACAGGTGCTCGCGCTGGATTTTTTTTTTAATTGGAGAAAAGATAGCAAGATCTGTCGAAAATCATTTTTGGTGGTTTCTTATGTGTAACATTTTGTTTCACTTTCCCATCCGTTTGTTTATTCGGCCAGTCTGTGTTAATTCAATTGCCGCATGCGACCGAGAATCTTGTGTCGCTTCAGCGCACACAGCTCAGAACATTTATAGCCCCAGGTCATCAATTGTTATGTAATTGAGTAACAGTTGGAAGGGTGATTTTACTACATAAAATAATAAAATCATAATATAATCTATTTGAATTGAGTACCATGCGTATAGATTCCCATAATAATTTAATTTTTTATTACCTTTCTATGTTTACATTTAATTTTGTTCAAATAATTAATAAATTTTCTATCATTGTGTGCTTCATCAAATACGTATTCCGATTACCTTGAAGTCATTAATTTTCCATTGGCTTTTGACAAAAGAGAGACGCCTGACCATCCAATGAAAACAAATACACAGAGTTTGATTGACAGGTTTAGCCAGGTGCAGGTCTCACCCGATGTCCGAGGTTATGTGTGCTGCTTGTACACAGCCGAATGGTCTCAGTAAGAGTTATCGATGTAAATAGATAATAAAAATACATGCTTATCAAAACATGATAGTGCAAGTTAAAGTTGATTTAGGTTTGTTCCAATAGAAATCATGTTTCGCTAACTGTATTTAATATTTTTTATGTATAGCGAATTTTAATATTGTTTCAGTACTGAAACATCGCATGAAAACGTTAAATATACATGTAATTATCTGTTACTAGTCGTCTTTTAATATAATTATATACCTTTCTTTTGTTTGTTAAAAATTCGCTCAATTTTGTTAAAGTAATGTAAAACACGGGCGCCATTTTGAAACAATTAACTTGTCAGAGAGTTCCGAATGAAATCTGATGAACGTTTCACACGGTTCTCGCACGCTTTGCTCGAAACGATTTACACGCTTTGCCCGAAACTCTAAACGGTTTACATGAAACTCTAAAAGGTTTACACGAAACGTTTCTCGCACGTAGGCCGCACGCTTTTTTGGTGTAGTAGTACGTTTTAGGGTCTGTAAATTTTGTCAGCACGCAATTCTAAACTTGCACATAGTCTTCAAAAAATTAGAAATATTTTAATTTAGAAGTTATCTTTGAGAAAGGTTTACGTGTTTTGTAGGCGGGTTCAGTTTAAAAAAGAAATACAATTCCTGACATGAATCATGAGTACATACTGTTTATAACAATGCTTGCTACCCTTGAAAATTAAACTCGCCATTAAACATCTCACTTTTTAAAGAATGTTTGAAACCATTACATGAACTCTGCTCGACAAATAGTTTTCCTAAAATATTTTCTTCCTTTTTTTGTTTCAAAACACGTTTTATATACAGGCTTTCAATCACAACAATTTTTTATAACAAAAGCAGAACTGAAAGTATAGTCATTATAATCGTTTGACACCATATAACATATATTTTCAACTCGCAGCAACAACGGAAGACCTACTCGGGGCTTTGCCACGAGCTCTGCTCTAGTTGTATATACAATTGTATGTAGACATATTATATAATTATGCATTTGTGATATATTTTCAAGGTAGGACAGTTAGTGGAATGATAGTATTTTATATTGTATGGAGGGAACCATATAGGTCACCAAGAGACAATACCTATTGCAGCATATGACTATGCATTTCGTCAGAGCTATATCTGCGCGGTCTTGTACCCTAAGCACTCAGGCCAGCTTAAGAACAAACGTTTTTGACGTGTTGTCTTGACTAAAAGGGGCACCAAGGGACAATGCCTATTGAACAGACAGTGCAGCGTTGGCAACTTGACAGCCAGTCCTGTACCCCATGCAGTCAACACAGCTTGTGAGTGTAAAATGTTAAACAGCCACGTGACGTACCTGTCTATGCAGCGGGTATTCTCTCTTGTGAGTTCCGCCTCTCCCGTGTAATATGTCCCTCCCGTGGTACCAATACACAAGAACCTCATTAACTGGGTCTCATAGTCCGTGCTGTACACATAACCCCCGGTACTGTTCATGGTCTGGTACGGGGCCAGCCGCTCATTTTGACTTTTGAGATCGCCCTGCTCCACCAGTTGTCCACGCCATTCCTCCTCCTCCACGTCCATTACCTTTGTGTCGTCCTCAGACATTGAGATTTGTTTAATCCGGACCTGGAACTTGTCTGCGTTCCTAGTCGTAATGGCTTGTATCTAAAGATGGAATTCCCCTTCGCTAAAATTAGATTATATATGCAATACTACGGAAGGCAATTCGCACAATCAATACAAGCAAGGTTTTTTCACACCGTCGGATAGCCACGAGTGATCACGTCAAGGATCAACTGTGGGTACCCGATGATGGATTTCTCAATCAATGCAACCATTACAAAAAATGAGATAAGAAAAACAAATAAGCAAGCAAGCAACCGTGTCATTCGATTTCCGTTTTAGCTCACCTGAGCCAAAGGCCAGCGTTCTTTTCGCACATTCATTATTTCTCTCGAAACGCTAAGAAAATCCATCCAAAACTAAGGCGGGTTTTTTTTTCAGCTTTCCTGAGCTGAAAACTCAAATGAGCTAGGTCCTATATTGATAACTTATTTGTCCGGCGTCCGTCCGTCTGTCTGCAAACTTTTTACATTTTCCGACTTCTCCAGAACTACTGAACTTGGCGATAAACATCCTTAATTTGGTGCAGGGAATTCAAGTTTATTAAAATGAAGGGCCGCGCCCTCTTTCAATTAAGGAATGTTTTTAATTTTTGCCCAGATTATCCGATATAACCTGGTTTGAGGTAGTGCACGCTTTATAATCCGTGAAAAAGTGTGCTCTGCCTTAGACCAGGTTATATCGGATAATCTGGGCAAAAATTAAAATCATTCCCTATAATTAAATTAAAAGTTAAAAGAGAATCAATTATTAAAGATAGAAATTGTTTATTTTTGCATAAAAACTCTAACACGCGCATGAATATATATGAGGTTGTCAAGGGGGCGTGGCTACATAGCTAACCATGTTATACAAAATAATTTTTTTCTGTGTGTTTAGCCAATCGAAATGCTTGTTAAAAATGAAATTAAATTATATGGAGATTAAATTGAGAATTATTTTTAAAATGTTGATACCTTTCAAAAATCCTCTCAAAAGCCAAATATAGCCAGAAAAGTTTAAATGTGTGATGTGGAAGCATCCTCAGGTAGTGTAGATTAAAGTTTGATTAAACATGATCCCAAGTGCGGTCACAATGCAGAGTCTAATTTTTGCAGAGGAGTGCATAGACAAAAACCATAAATCTTCGGGATTCAGGGCTATGATTTCATGAGAAAAAATTATTTTGTTCTTGTTCGGAATTTCCTGTTGCAATTAGGGATTATTTCACAAATTCATTTTAAATTAATGATAACGCAAGTGACCAATTGAATTTGACAATAAACAAATGCAGTGATAAGATAAAAGACACCTTCCAGCTAAGAATCGCCAGTGCCTTAGAATGTTTGAAACATTTAATAGAATTCAAAGAGCAAATGCAAATATTGAACGGCTCTCTCTAGGGCCAATGTAAGCATTGGACATCTCGATCTAGAGCCACTGCAGGCATTGAACAACTCTCTCTAGAGCTAATGTAAGCAGTGAACAACTCTCTCTAGAGCCAATGTAAGCATTGGACATCTTTCTCTAGAGCCAATGCAGGCACTGAATAACGTCTATCTAGAGCCAATGTAAGCATTAGACGACTCTCTCTAGAGCCAATGTAAGCATTGGACATCTCTCTCTAGAGTCAATGTAAGCATTGAACGACTCTCTCTTGAACCAATTTAAGCAGTGAACAACTCTCTCTAGAGCCAATGTAAGCATTGGACATTTTTCTCTAGAGCCAATGCAGGCATTGAATAACGTTTTTCTAGAGCTAATGTAAGCATTGGACATCTCTCTCTAGAGCCAATGTAAGCATTGAACGACTCTCTCTTGAGCCAATGTAAGCAGTGAACGACTCTCTCTAGAGCCAATGTAAGCATTGGACATCTTTTTCTAGAGCCAATGCAGGCACTGAATAACGTCTATCTAGAGCCAATGTAAGCATTAGACATCTCTCTCTAGAGCCAATGTAAGCATTGGACATCTCTCTCTAGAGTCAATGTAAGCATTGAACGACTCTCTCTTGAACCAATTTAAGCAGTGAACGACTTTCTCTAGAGCCAATGCAGGCACTGAAGGACCATATATAAAATCAGTTACTTAGTCAGCACTAAAACCTAATCTGAATGATTTCTCAACAAAGCAAAAAAGACATTGCACGATTTGATGACCTGGTGCAGACATTTTTATGTACATTGTAACTCTTGTATAGCTAATTTGGGTAAGGCGTCAGCTCGTGGCAGTATAAAAGATTACATAATACAAATATAGTATAAGATACCACTAGAGGCAGGATCAATTTTATATAGAAATATATATGATCCAAAATTGGATAGTATAAAATCTAACTCTTGGATGCTTTGAGTGTCATGCACACATCGCCTTTAAATTCTCATTCTCTCTCTCTCGTCATATTGCACAATGAGTGCACTAAATATTAAGTTTAAGAACAAGGACAACATTAGATATAAAACGGCCAAATGTTTAATTGAAATTTTAGTCAGCAAAGTCAGAATATAATAAAAAAGATTTCTATAATTTGAAAAGTGTTTTGTATACACCAAGTACATACAGTGACCCTTTCAAGAACAGTGTCTTTCACATATGAACCCTCCAAAAATGTTGGAACTGTCAAGATGTAGCTTTACACATAGAATACCATAACAACAAACTATAGATTGCTCTCTATCTACACGCTACACAAGGCTGCAACCCTTGTGCATTTCATATATTATCAAAATTTCTCAACATCTCAACTGTATATGCTGGTGTTTGGAAAAAAACTGCATGATTCCTAAAGAAAATTCTTCAGTATTTATTCAAATACATTTAAAAACAAAATTATAAATAAACTTGTCTTTATTCTTAATAAATTAAGATATAAATGCTTTAGCTTAAACTTGTTATAAATGGATCTAATTTAATATTTTTTTTGGTGGAAAAAACAACTTTCTTGTACCAAGTATATTAACAAAAATTTCAATTTATGGTGGATATTGTATCTTGAGTGGTCATTAGCCTCAATGAATTTCTTTTTTTTTTTCTAGTTCTGAAGTTGACTCTGCAGAAGATTTAATAATTTAAATGTTGAAATTTCTTGTATTAAATGGTTTCAAAAGGATGAAAAGTAATATTCATTATATTTAGTTCATGTACTTATAATACTTTTTTTTTCAATTTTAATGTGGTTTTATTTTTTTGCCTAGTTAAATGGTAAACAATAGTAATATTTGAATGAAATAGGATTTTTGTTATCATTTACATTAACATCTTTTTGTTAGGATAACCATACCTAACCAATAATCTTTCTGATGCATGCTTTGATTTTTTTAATGCCATCTCTATTTTATACTTTATTTTATTTTTCCGAAACATTGCTTTCTATCTATTAATCACACATTGCAGAGAGAGTCATTTTACAAAGAGTACTATGATGAGAAATGTTTGATAACAATTGCTCTTTTAAATTTTATGTCATTTTTTCTTTGTTCTTTTTCAAGTGAAAAAAAAAATATATATTAACAATATTATAAAAATCTCAAATAAAACAAAAAATAAAACTGGACTGCATAACACAATTCTCAAAAACACTGGGAGCACAGCGCAGACAAAAACATGTCTGGATCTTAAAGCATCCCAATGCAAAATGTACATAACTAAATAGTTTCCCTTCAATGCATTCCCGCTTTACATCATTCTATGTTGAGATTCAAGACAATGTAAACTGATGGAAAGGAATTCATTAAAACCATTACAAATTTCAACATACTGATACATTTTTGGTTTTTTTTTTTAAATACTCTTCTCTATTATTATAATTTAGTTATTTCTATTTGAATTCCTTTGCATCAGAGTTAAAAGGTTAAAATAAATACTACATTACACCGTGTCATACAACAGCACACTGAGGAATCGCCCACCCATTCATTAGAAAATACCAACATCAATCTTCAATAAAAAAAAAAAAACAACCTCTAATCATATAAAAATGCACATTAAAAAACTTAACATTTCATTTAATTGATATTCCCATTATATAAAATGAACCTGACCCAAACTAAAAAGAATCCACAAAAAACAATTTCAACCAAAGAAAATTTTTACATTCCCTGCCAAAAAATATCCCTCCTACTATCCCCCCCCCCCCAAAAAAAATTGCCTATCAATTATCACCCTTAATCACAAAATATACATCGATGAACATAGTATTTCATATCAAATGCCTTTACATATAATGTATGTTGGTTTTTTTTAAGTTTTTGTTTAAGAGTATATGATTAAAATTTTCTCACCATATTTACACAGTAACAAATAAGGAAAAAGGAATCAAAAACTCAAATACTATCACATAAACATGACTGCAGTAATGGAGTCCACTCTCCAAATTTCTATTAACAGTTAAACATGCTTTTATATAGTGACAGTTTTAATTAGAAAAATATCATCAAAAATGTGGAGTTCATCTGATCTTATTACACAAAATTGCAAAAAAAAAAAAAACCTCAGATATTATCACAAACATGTCTGTTACACCTATGGGTTGTCCTTTGACATCCTTTGACATGCTCAACATGACTCAGAGACGTGGAAAATTCATAATTAGTGTTTTGGTGAAAATTTCACAGGGACCACATCCACAGAAAAACTTGATGCTACATGTATTAGTAAATGATTGGAGATATCATAGCATATGTTTGATACTGCTGATCTAAACTTATCATGGTAGTTGATAGGCGGAAACATTCAGATTGATTCAGCATAAAAATTACAGTAAAAAAGATATTTCTAAATTTAAAGCCTGAAAAGTACATGTATCTGTAATCAAATTCATGTACACCTGCATCAATTAAATGAATACATACTTTTTTCCTTCAAAAGTTTATATTTGTGTTAAGGTTTGATTTAAAGAAACTATTGTCTATGAGAGGTTTATACACTAAACAATCATTTCTTACATTATTTGTTTAATAAGCTTTTCCAATAAAAACACGTGTATGATTTTTTATTACATAGTACTGTAAATTCCTTATTTTATGTGAGTACAATGTACTTAATTCTGCCATTCTGCTGTTTTGTTTAAAATAATGAAAATATAAAATCACAAGCAATGATCTTTTTGTTATTATTTCATATAGTTTAAATTGTGTGAAAATTAAAAGCAAGATTCTAAAAGCGAGAGCTGCTTCTTGTCATTTTACACAAACATTAATGCCAGGTGTTACAGTATGTAACTTGAAGCTTTATAAAATTCATAAAAGTCACACAACGTAAACAAGAGATACAAAAAATGTGCCATAAAACACAAATTCAATTAAGGAACATAACCTATACGATAATGAATGGATTGATATATGTTACAAATATCTCTCATACTACGGTAACAGACAGATTCATATTCTAGGGCCCAACATTTAAAACAGCTAGAACATATAAAACCAAGTGGATCTTTGAACACCTTTATGCATAAACAAGAATGGATGGTGATCAAATATTTGTAACTTCCTTGGACTTATGAGAGTAATTTAGGATGATCAATTTTTTTTCATTTCTATTTTTTTTTATGTATAACATATGAATTATGCATTCTTAAAAAAAATCTTACAGTAAAATACTTCAATTTATACTAAATTGGTACATGATTATGACATATCTTTTTTCTATTGTAAACATGTGTGTCTTAAAACATTACATACAAATGATCATGAAATGTTTGAAACATACGGAACAACTTATAAACTGTCACCTTAATATCAGGCAACTTGCCTATGCTGGGCGTTCACAAAATTTGCTTTCTACTACTTATATGATTAAAATCGGAGCAATCAATCATGGATTTCTGAATTTTGTATCTGACAACCTTTATTTCTTCTCAACAAACTTTTAACTTAGGATCGGTACTTAATGACATATTCCGGGTATACCTGATCAAACGTAAATATGACAAATATATTGGGGTTGCCCATATCATCCACACAAGAATCGTACAGATCGAACAGGTTGGTGGGGGTTTTGTGGGGGGGTCGCACCATAGTGCTTTGACCAAGGGTGTAGTCCCCAGCCAGAACACGCACCAGAAACATCTCCTTGTCTCGGCTTCGGTCTGTGTAGCTATCCGCAAACTTGGCACTCTTTGTAAAGTAGCTTCCTTTGCCGTACTTGGTTCCTGTGGATTGGCCGCTGAATCTGAAGTCGAAGCCCTGCCTACAGATGGCATCTATGTACTTGTGTGATGTTCCATGAAAGAGCTTCTTTTCATTTATATCACCAGATTTCTTCTTCATGCTCATTTTCTCTCTCTTGCTGAAAACATTTCATTTGAAATATTCACTTTCCATAATACATGTATAAGGTTTTAAACATGATTACAAGAAAATATAAATACAAGATCACTGAACTCTTACCTAAGAATAAGCAACTCTCTCACAAGAGAGATAACTTCATGTATAATAACACTGTATTAAAATTAAAACGATATAAAAGGGATTTCTGTCAACAAAGTATACTTTTATCCACATTTTAATTTACTGTGAATCATACTTAATCTTCTGGAGGGCATTACAACCAATGTCAAATTATTTTTCAGGCATACATGCCAATTGTTCAAGATAAAAACCAGGGCCAGGGGCCACTTATGTCTCCATTGTGTTGCTGAAGAACAGCTCTACTAAGGGTCCGAGAGGTGGAACCCTCAGACAATACAAGTGGCATTTTAAAGATGATTTACCTGACATACTTCATCCACAGTTTTCCATTCCTAACCCTCTGCCATTTATCTGTCTTATACTCTATTCTCTTGACATAGTTCATCCAAAGTTCTCCATTCTCGATCCTTTGCCATATAAATGTCTTATTCTCTATTCTCCTTACCTGATATAGTTCATCCATAGTTCACAATTTTCTACCCTTTGCCATATAACTGTCTTATTCTCAATTCTCTTTAGTGTTTACCTGACATAGTTGACCAAAGTTCCCCATTCTCTATCCTTTGACATACCGCATAACGGGTAATTTTTACTGCTGTAATTTTTTACGAATTTGTCATAAAATAGGGTGATTTGAATTTTTACGCGTTATTTTTTTACGAATTGGACATGTCCGTAACTGTGGTTAAATGGGGAAATTTCACCATGACTTTGTTACAGTTGACACATACATATACAAATCTTATTAATCAGAAAATCGTTTTTCTGTTAACGATTCCTTATATTTACAGCTAAGGATGTCAAATTGGTCAATTTTTAGTACTCGGTTATTCGGACGTTTTTCCTATCGAGTACCCGGGTACTCGGTAAGAGTGTAAATAAATATGAACAAGTACACTGATAACTGTAAAAACTTGGTCACTTTTGTAGAAATTCCTCCTTATGTTTAAGACAAATGTGATTTAACATGTTTGTCGTTCCCCCCCCGTATAGAATAAGCTACATGTAGTTTACTCGCACAGCTGATATTTTACGTTTTTTGAATCTTCAGTTTTTTAAAAATATTTCCAGACCTTTGAAGTTTAGGTCTGTTCAATTTCTCTACTGTGTGCTATCTAATTTATATAATAGACTATATAAACGACAATGTTCAGTGAAAACAAATCATTAAAGTAAGCCAAAAAATAAGGGTCGAAGAGAGCCTAAGGTAACAGGTGCTTGGTCACGATAATTACTATATAAACACTGCCACAGGCGATAACGGTCATTTAGCATATTTAGAGGCGTAGGAAATCCTAATAACTGTATGTACAAGTGCAATGGACGTTTTAAGTTTTAAAACCGATGTTTTAATGCATTATTAAATAAACTTAGAAATATTAAAAAAATATACATCCAAGTATCCGAGTACCGATTTTAGTATTCACTGATACTCTGACGTTCGATCGAGTACCCGGTTAACCGGGTACTCGTTGACATCCTTACTTTATACATTTACCTATATTTCATATGTGATATACACTTTACTTATTCCTATTTATCTGGGTATCATCATTGATGTACACCATGTGCTCGTCTCAGTTCGATTTACCGGGAAAAAAAGAAAGAAAACTCAATTTTAATTTTTTTTTCTCTCTCTTTCTTTCTCTCCCAACCAAAAAAGACTACTAACGTGGATTTAATACGTAGTTTTAAAAAATACTCAAGACTGACTGAAAGATCTGAACTTTTATCACCACCTGACCAAAATCGCCCAAATATACCTACATGTACATGTAAATGTACAGCCGTCAGGGACTGAGCTGAAGGTCATGAACATTACTCTCATACGTACGATGTAGAAATTTACGTGCTGTGTTTTTTTACTTCTGTGAAAATTAACGCGTTTAATTTTTACGGATTTATATAACTCGTAAAAATAAGTAAAAATTAGCAGCACGTAAAAAATACCCGTTATACGGTATAACTGTCTTATTCTCTATTCTCCTTACCTGACAAAGTTCATCCACAGTTCTCCATTCTCTATCCTCTCTATACAGGTGATGTACTGGTTGGGGGCCATGGTCTGGTAGAACAGCTCCTTGATTTTCTTCACTTCCTCAGCCAACCGTGGGTCACTATCTCCTGTTATCTGTAATGAAAGTTTAAAAAAATCAATTAACTAATATTGAAACCCTAGTTCTTTATCTATTCACTAGTGGAGTCCTTTCTGGCATTTTAATAGCAAGGCTTGGCAGGTTGGTACTGTAATAACAAATCTTTAAACAATGTTTTCTATGATGTCTACTGTGAGTACTTACTACAGTCCTTTGGAAGTGCTCTATGACGTGTTGCTGGCCTCCCATTCTCTTCATGTGAATCTCCCACTCTGGGGGAATGTAGTTCTGCATGGGGCGAGTCAGTGCTGGTCCGGTTACCCTGGACACCACCTTGCCTGTCTGTGAGCCTGCCTCTGGTGCCCTAAAGTTAAAACAACCATAACATGGTGCTCTTACACTTGGTCCTACATTCTGTTGGCATCATGATTACAGGGTACACTAGCTGAACTGAACCTACTTTTTCTTGTTTCGCTCCATTTCTTTCTCATTGACAAACACTGGTCGTCTACGAACGTTTCTCTGAGTGCCAGACTGCAGATTCTGCTGAAGCATCTGCTCAAAGTCCATGACATACTCGTAGCCCAGGGTATTGAACTGGAGCTGCCCAGTGGGATTCTTCAAATAGTTTTGTTCCATGCTGGAGCTGTCTACCGTGGACTGGTACCTCCCAGATTGGTTACCCTGTTGCATGTTTCATAAAAGATTATTCTAATGCTTGTACTTTGTCACTTTGCTTCATAACTTCATCAAAATCAGATCAAACAAATCATAAAAGTATCATGAATATCCTTAAGTTAATACCTTTCTACAAAAAATTACTAGAACATTGCAAATATACAGAGTGAAAAGTGGTTGGCTTTCCAGAAGTTTCCTCTATGAGGATGTGTCCTTACCTGTCCATACTCCTGCCATTTACCATCCTCACAGTTCCAGTACCACTTCCACACGGTGGCCAGTGGCTGGAACTTCTCCACCTCTGAGGACGGTGTGGATAGGCGGCGTAGTGACATCTGTACCACCACTTGGTTGTTCTCCAGCAGAACTCCCTCCAGAGTGTCAAAGTTTAACTTCAGAACTCCAGTGCTACAAAGGTCAGAACCGTACACAATAACAATCTGGTACTATGATAAAGTTGCAGATAAAGACAAAAATAAAATTCAGTCAAACTTCGTTATCTTGAACTAGATGGGACTGTTTAAAAACTTCGAGATATCCGAATATTCGATATCGAGGGTAAAATACTTCGAAAATAAGTGGTTGGGACTTACAAATCACTTCGATTGTATTCGAGATATCAGTGTTCGAGATATCAAACTTCAACTGCATACAATTTTGTCAACAATTTGTGGTTGATACATACTCGGTTTTCACATAGCATTCGCTTCTGGCTACGTCGCAATAGTTGAACTCCACCTCTACATTGTGATTGTGCTGGAAGTCATCCCACTGATTCAGGGCCTTCTTGCGATACTGCCACTGGTAAGTCATCCCTTTATGTGATTTTCGACAGCTTTTGCCAAATGCACAACGTCCTCTCAGGTGAAAAATACAGATATCAGCTGGAAGGTCATCAGGAGAGGCACTGGCTGAGGCTTCCTCAGATTCCGAGGGGTCGTCATTATCAGAGTCCAACCCTGTTCTGCAAGAGAGATATCAGATAATTTAGTTTTATGAACTTTATAAAGCAAGTGATCTATATTCCCAGTGATTCATTTTGAAAATGGTCTTAATGGGTCTCCTCTTAATCATAACTAAGCAAAACTAATCATCCCAAGCAGAAAAAAATGAGTCCATATTTTATTCCAATTAGAACATGAACATCAAACAAGATATATTTATTTAAATCAAATTCTAAATGAGCATACTAAGAGACAGGCTAAGTGCCGTCACTGGAACCCTTCCAAGTTTTCTCTGTTTCTTTATTCACACTATCATTTATTTCACATTCTGGATCAGCGTTCCTTTCAGCATGAACCTCTTTGTTGTTATTAACTTCAGATTAACTGCCACTTGTCTACTTTTTCATAAACTCTGATTAATCTATCCTGGTTCTGGAGGAATTTTATCAGTTTTATTCGGTGTCATAGTGATCGACATAAATTTCCCTGCCGAACTGTCATGTATCATTGGATCTGATCGGTAAATTACTAAGTGTTGACCAATTAGATTTCGGCTTTTGTAGTGCGTTTTTTATTGTTCGGAACATTTCTACAAAGTAGGTTAAGAAAGGAACAATCTATGTTCTGACTTCTTAGCAAGAAAATGTGTATGTGTATTTCTAAATACAGGTACTAGTATTTAATGCGTCCTTTGGGCAGCACATATAATGAAAGTATGCGTTCTGAACAACATGTGTGAATATTTTACGCAAGACGCACATCAAAATGAATCACTGACACCTATTTTAAAAAGGGTTTATTTTTACTTGTAAGACAAATGAAACATTGAAGTTCCTGTCTCTCCTTTTTCTGGCTTTTATTTTCCATTAGTTTATTGTAAAAAGTAATTTTGCTTGGTTTCTTAGCACACGTACAGGTTTGATGAACTTGTATGTATATACAATGCATATGGCTGTGTGGAGGTGTGCTTAAACAGTCCTTGACAAGAAATTGTATGAACAAAGTTTATCATGCATTTGAGGGACACACGTACAGTAAACGGAAATTTTGTTTAAGGTGAAAAGTGTTTATTACTGTGATAACAATTTCTGTTTAAAAGATTTTGAATGCGCTTAATCTAACCAGTTGTCAACTTGAAAGAAACAACAAAGAATTAATGACACAACATAATCTTAGTCATTAATAAATTGAAAATTTCAATTTTTTTAAATATAAAATGCTAAGCAAGTGATCTTTTTAAACCTAGAGAGCATGATACCTGTAAGGATCCTTGCTGTGAGCAGAGGCCTGACTGCTGGCGTCATCTCCTATATCTATCTCCACATTACGAATCTCTTGCAAAATCTCTTTCGGAGTTCTGTTTGTGTTGATTCCATATTTGTTTAGGATTTCTAAGATATAAATTCATTTGTGATCAAAGTTAGTATTTACTGAACAGAGCCAACAAATAGGAAATAATAGAGTTTCTTAAACATGGTTGTTGTTAAACACCTTGCACAAACCTTTAACTTGCGGATCAAATACATCGTGGCCTCGCTTGCATCTTTTTCCAAATCTACACTGTCCTATAACATAAAACTTGCAGATGTGTAAATAAGGACATGATTTTCCATCCTCCTGCGCCCGGCATCCTACGTTTATGTTATAAAATTTGCATATACTTGGCATGGTGGTTCTTCCACGGCTCTCTGTGGTTCGAAATAGACTTTTTATGCTGTGAACACTTAAATGCTCTAACATGTTTTGTCTTAGTAAAGACATATTATGTGGTGATGTCAAGTCATGACCAAACAGACAGTTCTTTCCCTGTTTTTCCACTCTACAACTGTTTGACAACAGGTAAAACTTGCAGATGTGTAGTCCATCACACACTGGGATCCCAGGGCACTGTCCCTGTTTAGAGCAATGTTCCTTGCATAGTCCCAGCTTTGTGCAAACTGTTACAATGTGATCTTCTGTCCCTTCCTTAGCATAAACAGTAAAATTATTTGGATAGTTACTCAAGATCTCTATGAGTTGCTTTTCACTCAACCTGACAATGTGTGGGGCTAGCTGTTGGGAGAGTTCAGCTGCAGTGATTGGTTTCTTGTGTTGACAGAGAATTTCTATGGATTTCCTGACAATGGATTGGTTAAAATCTTGTCCAGAGGACGACGGTTGATTGGGCTGAGGTTGTTGTACCAATGGTTGCTGTTGAACTGTTGGCAGAGATTGTGGCGGTTCATAGACTTCGGTGGCAACAGGTGGTTGAATCTGTTGTACTGGTTGTTGATACTGCATATATTGGTATGGCTGCATTTGGTGTTGGTACTGCATTTGTTGTGGAATTTGGGCCTGGGGTTGTAATTGGAATTGTGGTACATTATTAAAGTCACCAATCGGACGCACCTGCTGAGGAATCTGTGCGACCTGCATTGGCATTCCAGGAACCATTTGTCTCATAAAGTTTTGAGGTCCTGTTCCACCAGGCAAAACATAGTGGTTGAATGACATTTTCCACGTTTATACCCCTCACTAATGACGACGCGTTCAAGCCATACCTTCCTTATTTAGAAAGAGAAAGTATAACGGAATTTCCGGTCTTGTGATATTGCGTCATTTAGGTAGGTCGTTCGTGAAATGGGTTTGTTAAGGCCCGAAAAGTTCGTTTGAGCTCGCTTGCATTGCACTTTTTACAGCTGTATGAATAAAAATTATCAAGCGTATATGGTATCTGAATACAGAATTATTTGTAATACTTGGCCACATTATGTATTCATAATTATTTTATTAGGGAAAGAATGTTATGTTCTATTTATTCCCCTCAAAATAATGAAGATACGATGCACTTACTCCTTTCCCTTTAATTTTGAATTCTTTGTATTGTTTTAATTTGGCGTTGGCTTTGCAATTATAAAAAGAATATATTGGAACGTCATTAGTTAAAGAAATGTATATATATGTATAAGAATGTATCTGATTTCGTGTCCAGCTACAAAATAGCCGGGATCTCATTTAGCGCCTCTGGTTCATTCTCTCCATGCACAAAAACCCTGCCTTCTGTGAAACCATACAATTAAATATGAAATGCAATGCCATATGCTGCAATAAGCATTGTCCCTTGGTGCCTTATATGGTCAGGCCAACAAAACACAGTTTTCGCCCTCTATATAAAATTCTTTACTTCCACTCACTGTCCTACCTTGAAAATATATCACAAATGTATAATTATTTATTACATATATACTATAAATACCGATAAATCGGAAGAATACTGTCTTTTGTTTTATATATTCTAAACGTCATTGGTACTTGAAGATTACCAATTTGTTTTTATTTTTTCTCAGTTACGCTTCGCTAATTAATAAGTGTTTACCAAGTGTGTTTAAAATTTAATAGGACCCGACACTCTGACCACATTTTGCGTTTTTATTAAATGAGCTAGTATGGAAGTGAATAGTGTTTCGGCGGTTTTTAAAGAGAAAAGTGAGTTTTTGCTCTTAATTAAGGTCCACCTCATCAGGGGTCCACCTTATAGGAATCGAGAGTGAGTTATTAATTCGCCTAGATGTTTTTGTGTTTACTGTAGGCGATTACTGATTCAATGTTAAACATTTCTTTGCAGATTGGGTCTTTTGGCAGAAGCTTCCAGTGTTTAAGCATACGTTTTTCAGACCCTTAATATGAGGGTTTTATTTAGTAATCATGACATTTGGTTGGCGCTGTTTGCTAACCGTAGCTTTTTTATGTAAATACATTGGCGGATCCAGGGGGGTCCAGGGGTCGGAACCCCCCCCCCCCCCTTTCTCTGGGACATATGAATTTTTTGAAAACTTCTTATGCCTATTTAAAGGCAATTTTTCCCCATTTATAATATAAATACTGTAATTATCTCAAATAAATGCTTGAAATTGTTTATCTAAAGATTTTCTCACAACGTACCGTAATTTACATGTATTTCTGATATTAAGAAACCATAACAATTTTTTTTCTCGAAAAAAAGTACTCCCCTTCAGCATCCGTGAGTAAACATACAGTTTGAACTGATAAGCCATCGAGAAAACGACGTTCAAGTACGAGTACACACATTCGTTTTACTTTGAAAAGCTGGTTTCAAATGTATTAATTGTTTAATTAACTTAATTAATTATAATAAAAAGGTTTTACTTCGTTTCATACGAAAAAAAAAAAAATACAGAGAAAATTAAACCCGCTTATGCGGGTTATGCTATTTTTCTGGAATGCTACCCACATGAAACACAAAAGAAAGCCTTTTTGTTTTGTTTCCAAGAATCGGACAAAAATACCGTGTAGTTCAAGTTCAAGTTCAAGTTCAAGTTCTTTATTCCAAGAGACAAATGTCTCATAGGTTATACATATGAACATATACATATTAAATAAACAGTGAGAAAAACAAAGTGTACATAATCAATTTGGATAATTCACATGAAGAGTTCGTTGCTTGTTTGCATAATATAAATATTTACCTAAATTACACAGTTCTTTAGTATTAGAGGTAGATAATAACTGTATAACTTTATAGACACTTGGTTTTCGGGAGTAGTATTTTTTAATATACTTATCTCTTAAACTACAAAGTGATGGACAAATAAGTAAAAACTGGAACTCATCTTCAATTACATTTAAGTTGCAAGATTCACATTTTCGACAATCACGTGTTAAATTATCACACCTCCCTGTTTCAATTTTTAAGTCATGTGAGGACAACCGTAAGCGTGTAATTAATTTACGATATTTTACATGAATTGGTTTCTTTAGGTAAACTTGTAAACAAAAATGATCAACAACATGTTTATATAATATACATTTTGATGCATTTCTTATATCGTTAACAACTTTTTGTTTAAAGACATCACACATATTCTATTAAATATAATATCTAAAATAACAGACTCTTTCATAGTACTTTCATATAAATCGGCTAAGCCTAAGATGGACAATTCTTTCCTAATATTTGAAATCCATATGTCATTATTTTTCACCATGTCTTCGTAGCAAGCTTTTAAAATACAGTTTCTACTGTTTCTTAATTTAAACCAGTATTTAAAAAATTGTTGTTTCCTGAAAATCTCTAATGGAAATCTACCTACTTCATAATAAACTGCACTGTTGCAAGTATTTTTTCTGACACCCAAAACCTTCTTACAAAAATTTATATGGACTTTTTCTACATCTTGACCTTTATGGAATCCCAAAGTTTCAGCACCATAACTAAGTACACTTTTTACATAAGTATCAAAACATTCAATTGAGTTTCAACATTAAAATTCAAATCTTTCATTTTACTAGATATGCTGAACATTGCTTTATTTCCCTGTGCTGCACAGTGCTTTTGTGTAGATAAAAATTTACCATTGTAGTTAAACAACATACCAAGATAGTTAAATTGATTCACTACTTCTACGTATTTGCTATTGTATTCCAATTTTTAATTATCTTTAACACATTTTCCGTTTCTAAAAATTACAATTTTGGTTTTTTGTACATTAACAGATAACTTCCATTCATCAGTATATCTGTGCAATGTGTTCAGCATATCCTGTAAACCCTCGGGCGATTCTGCCAAAAGGACAGTATCATCAGCATACATAATTAAAAACATATTAATCATTTGTAATTCAATTGATGTACAATTACTATTTATAAAATATCTTTCAAAATCATTAAGGTACATTGAAAATAATAATGGAGACAATATTTCACCTTGTAGAACTCCAGCTGAGATTCTAAATGTTTCTGTTAATGTACCTTTATGTTTAACACATGCTCTTACATTCTTATATAGAGACTTAATAATACGCAACAATTTTCCTCCAAAACCCTCCATTTGCAATTTATACCATAGTTTTGATCTATCAATTAAGTCAAAGGCCTTTGTATAATCCACAAAACAACAGTACAATCTTTTTTTGTTTTTTAAAGTTCTACTTATGAGATTCTGTAGTACAAATATGGCATCAATTGTACCTACCCCTGGTTTAAAACCAAACTGAGCATCAGTAATGATATTATATCTCTGGTCCCATTCTAACAATCTAGTATTTATAATACTTGTAAATAGTTTTGCCAAGCAACTAACTAATGTGATACCTCTATAATTGTTTAAATCTTGCATTTCACCTTTTTTAAAAATTGGTACAATACAACCTTTTGACCAATTGTCTGGGTAAAAACCAGAGTCAAATATATTATTAAAAAGTCTACACAAAATAGGTATAAGGGGTGTAAGGGGTTTATGTGTAAACCATTATGAAAATGCACAACTTTTCAAAACTTTCCTGAATATGATCGTATCTGTACTAGTGCTGGATGATGTGGCGTACCCATTACAGAGGTAACATCAATTAAGTACCCTAGGACGACTATATTGCTTGTACAATTGTACTACATATGTTCCATCTATTCAGCAGATAAACTATCCCCATTTTTGTTATATCCTATCATTTAGACCTTTCTTTAAGAAGGCAATCGATAGAAATCAAAATCGATAAATAGTTCACAATTTACACATCAAAGACATAAAAAATCTACCAAAAAATCATTTTTATAATAGCTTGTCGTAATTATTCTGAATAATTTTTTTGTTTCTTAGTGTTTCTTTTTGCTGTAGACTTGGGGTTTTTTTTCAAATATTTTTTTTTTTTCGCAAATCTTCCTTACCTAAACTAAAACGCTTAATAAAGGCAGTGCACTCTAATATTAAAATAGATAAGAAATAGATATTGACGAAATAATTGTTTATTAAATTTACGCACGGAGAACGTTCAAAAGCCTTGTTTATTGAGAAATAATGATTTTTGTACGCATTGATTTTCATCAATTGGAACCCCCCCCCCCCCCTTTTCCAAATTGCTGGATCCGCCTCTGAAATACTTTGTTCTATTTGTTTCACATATTTCAAGGATAATAGGATTAGTTTCCTTATCAGCGAGAGTAGCCTCTCTTAGACAAATGAGTCTTAAAGTAAACTTGCATGTTAAAGTTTTTTGTTAAGATCGATGGATCACTTGTATTTCTTGCATGTCTGATACATTCACCTTTAACAAATCCTCTAAATACAGGAGGACTGTGGGCGCTCTCTCTTTGTAAATGCTAAAAATTGTGTGTTGGTTTGACATATGATTGAATGTCAAGTATTTTGTTATTCTGGAATCTGATGCCCTTGTATATTGTAGTGTCAAGAAAATTTACTGTTTCATCTGATATTTCAAAAGTAATTTTCAAATGGTCATGACATGTGTTGCCGATATAAAAGAATTCCAAAATTTCATATTTTTTTTTGCCGTTGAATGCTATGAATCCATCATATCTAAATCTTCCGTGGTAGAGAACTTGATTAGAAATTTTGAATTTCGACATGATATGATTTGTGATTTGATACATTCGTGTGTCAGAGACTTCGGGGGATGGTATCGCGCCCATGCTACAACCTATGATTTGTTTGTAGTATTTTTCGAAATAATTGTTTTCAAGGACACACTTCAGTAAGAAGACCAGGTCTTCAGCATCTGGATTAGGAATTTCTGATTGCGTATTAGTAGCGCATTTATAGGTTTCATAGACGGCGTTAATTAAACTCGTCAAATTCCATGTTGGTATACATACTAGTTACATCATATGTAATAATTGGTACATTAGCTGGAAGTTCGAGCGTTTCGATTTTATTGATAAAATCAGCTGTGTCTTTTATATAGGTTGATTGTTTTTGCACAATAGGAAGAGTAAGCGCCGATTTTTCTTGTTGGCGTATCGCACTGTGAAATAATTGGGCGCCCAGGTGGCTGCAGAGACCGTTCAATAATGCAACTCGGACATTATCTTTAATCTTGTGTATTTTAGGGAGCATATATAGATGTATCGCGGAGAAAGCGATAAGTTTCCTTATCTATTGTCCCTTTAGAGTGCATTTCGACAATTTTACTTTGTATCATGCTATGTAAGTTATTAAGGTTTGGTTTTTCAACTTGCATGTAATGCTTGGATTGCAATTGGCGCAAACCTTGTTTTTTGTCCATAATAACTATTGTATTACTTTTGTCTGCTTTTTTGATAACAATATTGAAATTGTTTCTGAGAGAAGTGAGAGCCCCTCTTTCCTGTTAAAGGGGCATGGTCACGATTTTGGTCAAAATTATTTTTCCAATTTTAATGTTTACAATGCTTCAGAAAGGCATTTTTAATAGGCAACCGAAATTTGAGTGTCATTTGTTGAGTTATAAGCAAGTTACAGAGCTTGAAATTCTTCGCTATGTAAACAAAGCGTTTGATTACATTTTTAACGTTGAAGTAAAAAAATTCAGTTTTAAACAAAAAACGAATGTGTTCAAGTTCAAGTTCAAGTTCTTTATTCCAAGAGACAAATGTCTCATAGGTTATACATATGAAAATATACATATTAAATAAACAGTAAGAAAAACAAAGTGTACATAATCAATTTGGATAATTCACATGGAGAGTTCGTTGCTTGTTTGCATAATATAAATATTTACCTAAATTACACAGTTCTTTAGTATTAGAGGTAGATAATAACTGTATAACTTTATAGACACTTGGTTTTCGGGAGTAGTATTTTTTAATATACTTATCTCTTAAACTACAAAGTGATGGACAAATAAGTAAAAAATGGAACTCATCTTCAATTACATTTAAGTTGCAAGATTCACATTTTCGACAATCACGTGTTAAATTATCATACCTCCCTGTTTCAATCTTTAAGTCATGTGAGGACAACCGTAAGCGTGTAATTAATTTACGATATTTTACATGAATTGGTTTCTTTAGGTAAACTTGTATACAAAAATGATCCACAACATGTTTATATAATATACATTTTGATGCATTGCTTATATCGTTAACAACTTTTTGTTTAAAGACATCACACATTCTATTAAATATAATATCTAAAATAACAGACTCTTTCATAGTACTTTGATATAAATCGGCTAAGCCTAAGATGGACAATTCTTTCCTGATATTTGAAATCCATATGTCATTACTTTTCACCATGTCTTCGTAGCATGCTTTTAAAATACAGTTTTTACTGTTTCTCAATTTAAACCAGTATTTAAAAATTTTTTGTTTCCTGAAAATCTCTAATGGAAATCTACCTACTTCATAATAAACTGCACTGTTGCAAGTATTTTTTCTGACACCCAAAACCTTCTTACAAAAATTTATATGAACTTTTTCTACATCTTGACCTTTATGGAATCCCCAAATTTCAGCACCATAACTAAGTACACTTTTTACATAAGTATCAAAAACATTCAATTGAGTTTCAACATTTAAATTCAAATCTTTCATTTTACTAGATATGCTGAACATTGCTTTATTTCCCTGTGCTGCACAGTGCTTTTGTGTAGATAAAAATTTACCATTGTAGTTAAACAACATACCAAGATAGTTAAATTGATTCACTACTTCTACGTATTTGCTATTGTATTCCCATTTTTAATTATCTTTAACACATTTTCCGTTTCTAAAAATTACAATTTTGGTTTTTTGTACATTAACAGATAACTTCCATTCATCAGTATATTTGTGCAATGTGTTCAGCATATCCTGTAAACCCTCGGGCGATTCTGCCAAAAGGACAGTATCATCAGCATACATAATTAAAAACATATTAATCATTTGTAATTCAATTGATGTACAATTACTATTTATAAAATATCTTTCAAAATCATTAAGGTACATTGAAAATAATAATGGAGACAATATTTCACCTTGTAGAACTCCAGCTGAGATTCTAAATGTTTCTGTAAACGTACCTTTATGTTTAACACATGCTCTTACATTCTTATATAGAGACTTAATAATACGTAACAATTTTCCTCCAAAACCCTCCATTTGCAATTTATACCATAGTTTTGATCTATCAATTAAGTCAAAGGCCTTTGTATAATCCACAAAACAACAGTACAATCTTTTTTTGTTTTTTAAAGTTCTACTTATGAGATTCTGTAGTACAAATATGGCATCAATTGTACCTACCCCTGGTTTAAAACCAAACTGAGCATCAGTAATGATATTATATCTCTGGTCCCATTCTAACAATCTAGTATTTATAATACTTGTAAATAGTTTTGCCAAGCAACTAACTAATGTGATACCTCTATAATTGTTTAAATCTTGCATTTCACCTTTTTTAAAAATTGGTACAATACAACCTTTTGACCAATTGTCTGGGTAAAAACCAGAGTCAAATATATTATTAAAAAGTCTACACAAAATAGGTATCATAACCTCTTTACAATTCGAAAAAAATGCATTAATTACACCATCTTCAGCATTACTCTTGTTACTTTTCAGTTTCAAAATAGCTTTCTCAACCTCTAATTCTGAAATGCACACATCTAACTCTTCATAACATGGTAGTATTTCATAATCATCACTAGTGTTGTCATAAGTAGTAGTTTTTACATTTTCAAAAAGGTTCTTAAAATGCTCAAAAAACTCTTTGGCACTTACATCACAACTGATTTTTTTATTATTCTTAAATAAACGAAAAAACTGCTTTGGGTTATTCCATTCTGTCTCCCTGATATCGTTCGTAGTTATGCTTAAACTTCTGGACTGTTTTTTTATAAACCTTTTTCTTTGCACAAAGTACAATTAAACGTTAGGAACTGTTTATCTATGCTTAAAATAAATAAAAAGATAGACGAATAAGCTGGAATTTTTTTTTACTGGTTTATTGAGCCTATGTAAACAAAAACAGGGTACGAGCCTTGTTTACATGTTAAAGAATTGTGAGCCCTGTATCTTGCTTATAACTATACGAATGACTAGATCAAATTTAATATGATCATTAGAAATGCATTTCTAAAGCATTGTAAATAATAAAAACATAAAAATAAAATTTGACCAAAATCGTGACCATGCCCCTTTAAGATCTGTATCACACCCCTTGCGGAACTCCTCTACCTTTTTTCCGCTTCGGCATTTGTGCATGTTTACAAAAAAAAAATGGAACATTTCTTGCAGTCGACATTTTTAAATGCAGTTAAAAAATTCAGTTTTGGAGCATTTAATTTTAAAACACGAGGAAATTCCGGTTCTGTAGCTACATGTTGGTAAAACAATAAGATCTCATATTTTTATTTAATACATGTACAGACTACTTTTAAATAATATCTAAAATCAATTTGTTCAAGTTGGTGCCTTTTTACATAATTTATTACTAAGTATGTAATAAACTTAATAATAAATGCCCTTTTTCCATATATCACAGCCTGTATCAGCCCTCGGGCTGATATTGATATGGAAAAGGGTATGTATTATTCTTTATTACCTAATCAAAGGAATTTTATTCTGTTATTATAGATTAAATATTTTCGTCTATTTTGTATGTGGATTCAGATTTGAAAGTGATTTATAGCTGTTTATTTCTGTACTTGCAAATAAATGTATACCCTTGCATATGTGCATGTATGACAATTTGGTCTGTGTAACACATGTATATCAGATGTACCTCCCATTGTAACTTACACAATATTTTTATTTTATCCATTATTTGTCATAATCATTTTGTTTTATTGTTTTAATACATATGCCCCCCCCCCCCCCGAGGGCCCTTGCTTGGTGAATAATCATATATTTGTATCTTTCCTGGATGAAAGACTAAAATGTTGAACGAGTAGCCTAAATTTAAAGAGGCAACAAGATACAAGCGCTGCATGGATAAAAGTGATGTTCAACTCCACAATAAGAAAATATTATTCAATTAGGTACGACATATACACGTATACCCCAGTTTCCTTGCCGTGACTGTTATAATATGGTAGTGATTTGAAAGATCTACAACTTTTAAATTCATGTGACTCTCGCACCGCATTTTCACATTTTCAGAGTATGATTTGTCAGATGTGTAGTTCATTATATGATGTATCCCTCCAAATGTTTCGTTGTTTACAATAAAACATCAGGAGATTACTGCAATCATCTGACTGCCCATTAGAATTTTGCAAAAAATAAATATTTTGTACAATGGTATTAATCTACATAGATATATTGTTCTGCTGCAAATTTGGCGTGATCATTTTCCCTCCTTTCTTGTCAGTTTGAACACAAATTTTATGTATTATGCACTATTGTTCTTATGTAATTTTAACACTTCCAACATAATAATCAACCAAAATTTTGTTTAAAATCAATCTAAACTAATGAATTGCGGAAGTTAGTGAAATTGTGTTGCATTCAAATTAACCTTTTGATCTTGTTAATGATTGGTCAAAACCTCCCGACTTGCCGGACAGATCGTAGAGAGCATGTCTCTCATCAGGTTCCAATATTTGATTCAAATCTGTGATTTTCCTATGTACACCATCTTCGCTAGCCAAGGGTTTTCGGTCCACTTTGCTCCCCATAAACAGTTTATGGGGAGGAGCAAAGTGGACCGAAAACCCTTGGCTAGCGAAGATGTATTTACACGGCCTGATTTGCAAAATGCGACGAGTTAGATTTGCATCGGGCTAAATGACATTTTGATGGCAGCACCAAACAGCATTTACAAAACCATTACAGCGCCATGTTATAGCTCTGGAGTTCTTCTAATTCCCAAAAGTGTTAGAGGGCGCAGCTTCGAGCAGCTTGGTAAATCATTTTTATTAATTGGTAAATTGGTTATTAAACGAAATATATTGCGGTGCCTGGTCGAATTACAATACGACTGATGAATGTGGGTTACATTTGATGTTCATAATTCCTGAAACTTCCTATTATTTATTGGTTTATTTAATTAATTTGCAAATCGTATTTATTGTATTCCCAATTTTGCCCTATTGCAACCATGCAGTTAAGCAGGTGGATCGTCCTTTAAACCCACTGACATTTATATCAATCATAAAACTTTTGATCTACTCTGCCCCTCTCGTTCTCTCCTTTATGTGCTCCAAGGTTACACAGACCATGGGCGTCGAAACCGGGGAGGGGGGGGCTGACCCCTCCCGGATGCTATGTGCCTAATCCTTCGGTCTAACTTTGCAAAAAAAAGTGGGGGGATAAGCCCCCTACCCCCCCCCCCCCCCCCCCAAACACGGATTAGGAATTTCATGATTTGGGGGATTACATTGTTTGTTTTGTTTTTTTGCTTGTCAAGATTACAATCGTGTAACGTTGTACATAACTAGTAGAAATCTACAGTGACTGTGCAAGCTCTCTAAATCAGTTGTAACTTTGCAAAGTTCATGGTCCCTCGTAGCAAATACACCCCCCCCCTCTCCACTCTCACTAATTTTGAGCTTCGGGGAAGGTTTACGCGGACTCCGTGCCATTGCTGATACCCGTGGACAGTCTATGCGCAGTTTGACATAGACACGTTTCATAACTGGGTCCAATTCCTTCCCAGAATTCCAATTTACGCAAGCGCATTTAAAGTTTCATCCCAATTTTTTAGTCAGGCCGCAGGCTGACACTGCGGACCGACCAAGATAGTTTCGTCATTCGATCTTAATTTTTGACTCGATACTTGCAATTGACCATTGTATATATTTTTCAAAAGGTAAGACATTTGTCTTATGTACCACTTTTAATAACTTTATACCATAAAGGCATAAACCTTTGCGCCATACAGTTTGTTTAAAGCAATAAGGGCGCAGAACAAATTCTTTTTGAGATTCATTAGCGTTATCATTTGCAACAATATTATGCTGTCAAGTTAATAATTTTAAATCATCAGAAAAAAATTCAAGTCGATTGGATATACATGTAATTAACAATGTAATTTTGTCGGTGACTCTCAGGCTGTGCTGGGTCGCATTGGTTCGGAAGTCACGTGCTCAGTTTCTTGATCAAAATGCGCATCGTCGTATTGGAAGACTCATGCGCGGATCCAGAAAATTTTTCCAGGGGGGGTCCGAAGGATAATTGTGTTTGCCAGGGGGGGTCCGAGGCATATTTTCGCGTAATTTTACTATGTAAATTTAATAAATTTTCATTTTCCAGGGGGGGTCGGGACCCCCCCGACCCCCCCTCTAGATCCGCGCATGGGAAGACTCATGAATCTTGGGCAGTTATCACTGGTCCGTTATTTTTTTTTTTACCTCATAATTAATCTGTTATCCGTGTAAATGTTATATTAATGATTCGCGGGTAATCTAATCTATTCCTAACGACACTATAACTCATCCTAAGGAGAGTCTCCCCACAGCGACCATTGCTTCAAAGGACACCCGGGGAGCAACTTCACTGGAAACATGTGTCCAAGTGTAAATACCGGGGAGATGTTGAATGCAGATTGGGAACATTATTCAGTTGAATTTCAGATAACTTCGCATTTTACATGTATTGTACCCTTTCTTGTAATTTTTCTATCTCCTGAAAAAGATGAACTGGTGTGGAATTAAACTTAAACATTTAATTCCTCAGCGTCAAGATGTCAACAATTTAAAGATTTGTTCACAAAAGTCAGGAATTTTGGAGACCAATTCTGACCACGTGGCCTCCTTCGTGTGAATACAGGATTTATCTCTCGAGCCATATCATGGGGGTATTAGACTCGTCCATCTTTTACAATCTATAGGATATTTTGTGCTCCATTTTCATATGAATAACGAGTGAAGGTGTGAACATGTACATGAACAGAATTACTGTGTGGATGAGGTGGAGAACAGAGATGAAGAAAAGAAGAGAAGTCGAAGAGGATTATGTAAGTGGTTTAAACTCCTAAAAGCGCTGCGGCACAATACGAGCCAAGCAGACTTCTATCATCGTAATATTTATATGCAGGTAACATCATTCATGATATACAACTTAATATTTGTATAATATATTATTAACATATAACTAATAACAAGTTGTCTTTTTGTTAATGTTCTATACAAAAGCTATAAAATTAATACAGGCACAATGCATTAAAGAGGGGGTGGGGGGGGGGGAACAAACATTTTTCTTAATTTAACTATACACAAAAGTGAACTGTCTAACATGGACCCCCCCCCCCCCCCCCCCCCAAAAAAAAAAAAAAAAATTTAAAAATTGAAGTTATATATACAGGTACAGAACGCCCCCCCCCCCGCCCCGGGTTAGAATTTTCACAATTTTTGAAAAGGTGTAATTTTTAATTTATTTTTTTTAATTTTTTTTTTTATAGTTTTTTGCCTTTATAATTTTGGGATAAATTTGTATGTACATTTGTATTTTGACATATTTATGTATGGTGTTTAACATAAAATATACAGAAGACACTGTATAGAGTGTATAGAAACATACATATATTATACTAATTAAATGTTCATGTCTGTCCTAGCTCTTTCAATCATCCAACTTTCCCTCTTGTATATGTTTATTGAATGTTTTATGTACATTGGATGCTGTATGTACAATCTTCATGTTGCCCTTTGAGGGCCCTTAATTGATTAATAAAGAAATTGAGATTGAATTGTACGAGTATATAGAAAATCACTAAATAATCGTTAAAAGGGTACCTTAAAGAAATAATTTCTATTCAATTATTCATTGTATTAATCTGTTTCAAAACATTATTCAATTATTTACATGTAAATTGAGGAGAAAAATGCTTGCTGCGAGAGAGAATGAGGGAGTGGGGACATGCACGCCCTCCAAATGCTAACATTACGTGCCTGAAAATGAAAAAATAATATTTGTTAGGAATATATTCTTTGAGAAAAAAACGAAAAATGAAATCGCCCAACGTGGGGCTCGAACCCACGACCCCGAGATTAAGAGTCTCGTGCTCTACCGACTGAGCTAGCCGGGCTATATACTAGTGACACAGTAGATGACACACAGTAGAGTATAAATAAATTAGATAAAAAGTACTTCCGGTGTTCTGTTATTGGCCAGAAAAGCACGTCGAGGTCTTGTAAACTGGATGGTTCATAAAGTAATTTATCGTCTTTTATTATGGGATGCGACAGAAGATGTACATTTATGTTATGGAATATTTATATAGGATTTTGTAGGTTTTTTGGACTGATTACAGCACTAGGTAAGGATAGACTACAATCTATTGCATAGCAACGTGGTGCGATTCAGACTTGATGATCACGCCATTTCCATGAGCTATTTTTAGAACACTTTCATTTTCCCGATTGCATGTGTATTCAGTCGTAAGATATTAGATCTAACTATATGAAACAAAGAAAAGTTTGGTTTATAAAGCGGAACTTTCAAGATTAATAACGAGTTGGGTGTTAGGCTTAAAGATATTCAATAGGCTTTTGTTTGATAATATGCCTATGAAATAGAGTGCAGTGCTTCTATCATATTCAGTAGACTGTAGAAAGTTTCAATATTTTATCGCATACTGGCATTGCTTTGTTTCATTTAATACACTGTTTCCTATTGTTAAAAATGGGAATGAATGTATAATAAACAGTGGATTAGTTCAAGGCAAAAAGATCGACCTCTTATAATGCCATTTAAATCCTGGATATTCCAAGTGACCTCTGCGGCTGGGAATATTGCCATCAAATGAGCAGAAAAGTTTTGTGAAATCAACATCAAAATCAGAGTTTATCTACATTTAGGTTTTTTATGTTACCTTAATAATGATAATCATGAAACAGGGTAATGTAGAATTATATCTACAACTATTTGTATACCCCCCCCCCACCCCACTGGTTCAACTTTAGAGGGAGGGGGGCCCTCAGATTAATATTTTCTGATGAAGTGAAATAAAATAAAAAGTAACAGTAAATTCTTTCATTAGAATGATTCCAATAATCATATACTAAAATTGGTTGGGATGAACCAGTAAACTGCTTGCTTATTATCCAAATCAGTGTGACTTATACAACCTTATTGATTAAATTGAAATGTTTAGAAGGCACTGATCAATAGAATTAATTTTTTATTCCCATTACATAATATCTAACTCAAGTCACAAAATGAGTTGGCTCCTTATTGCATGTAACAATGTTATCTATGTAACTTGTAAGTACATCATCATCATATACTTTGTATGCAGAAACTTTACAAATTAGTTTAGCCATTTCATGTATTTCACTCTCAAGAATTTTGTCATCTGACATTTAGAGCAAGAGTCAGGTTAGAAAGAGTATTAGCACAAGCTTGTTTTAACATCTTTCTTTCAGACATGCACATGAATTTTCTTTTGGTTCAGTACTGTGGCTTCCTCCCACATCATAACATGTAAATCCCTCACACCATACTTTTAAATTGTGCCTATATATAAGGATGATATTATATACATGTACAGTGATTAAATTGGTGAACTATTCTAATTGTTGTACAGTACACAAATCATACATTACTTGATCATCACATGATCTTGGTGGAGTTGGAGCTTTTTAAAGCATCTAGGAGGTTGAATCTTTTATTGTTAATTTACCACCAACACACTGATTGTAGCTTGATTGTGTTTTTTAAGGATTTTTTATTTCAGTAATTCTTTTAAAAGCAGTCTGGGAAGGGTATAGTCATCTTGAAAGAAAAGCATTTCTAAAGTTCTATGTGTAGAATCAAGTCCCTGGTGTTTAAAACAAACCCTTCCTTATTTATAAAGAAAATATTCCAAGGCCAAGAGCATGTTTAATGCTTTGCGGTGTTCCAATAGAGAATATGGAAGCTTGAAGATGCTTTGTTTATGTTGTTTACGACCTGTACTGAGGGGCAATGCTTTATTCTCAAGGTCACCAAATTCTTCTGAATGATGTTGTTAACAAAGAAAAACATTACCAGGGTTACACGAATGACTCTTATTTATGACAAGGAGGAGAAAAATTTCAATGCCTTATTTTGTTCTTTCTGAAAGCTGTTCTGTAAATATTCTCTGAAATTTATGTATGTATCAATTTTTAAGTATCAATTAATCAATGATAATTTTTTATGAAAAAAAATTCAATGATGAGTTCTACATTTATAATATTTTTTTTCACATTGATTTTAATAATTGTATATACATGTTTGTACATACCAGTATATCTGTATTTCAACTATGTTTGAAAATTTTGTAGTAGAGTATTTTCCCTTTCTATATTCTTCCTTCTATGTTATACCCATATGATGCAACAAAGAAAGCATTTTATTTTTTAAAGTAATATAAAGGTCTAATTTTGTGTGTGTCACACACGTTTTTGCTTTAAATGGTTAAATTCATTCTGCAGTCAGAATTCTCTCTATATAACACTCTGTGAATGCCAGGTTTGTTGCATTAGAAGAACAGATAATAGAAATCTCATGTCACCATGGTCCATAAACAAATTAAAAAAAAAACCCTTAAAATATGGCTTGATCAAATAAATCAAAGCTACATATATTTGGAACTTTAGTCTCGGGGACCATGGCTCACATTGATTCCAGACTAACAGTATACCCGGTACTTTGTACTGGTAATACACATCCCTAGTATACTGCATGAGACTAAGTTTTAAAATGGAGCTCATTCAAGTTTTATAATTGGATTTGAAACAGAAAATCTGTCCGTAGGTGTTGCCTTGTCTAATGTTGCATTGCTACTCATTCTAACAATTTTATTGAGCACAATATGTGACATATACTTTGTGACAGAAAATGAAGTGTTAATCATGTGTTACTGGTAGGATTTAAAGCATGACATTTGGTTCTTTTAACTGATTCTCTGTGTTGGTTTGTAGAACTTTGCCAGTTCCTAAGTTTGTGAGTTTTAAATGTTTCTTTTATTAGGTCTGTGGGGTATAGGAGTGGAGGCAGCTTACTATGGGCATTATCTAGGATTTTATATGATGTGAGTCATCTCAATTTAATACTATTTTAAATATCAATATCCATTTGCAATATGCTATTATTTGTAAGCATAATTTATTATTTTTGTACCAAATGTTTCATATAGATTTAAGTATAATGATTATTATTCAAGAATGCTCCTGTCAATAGTCTTGTATTATTTCCTGGAAGAAAATAGATTAAAATGATTGTTATGACATGTATGTTACAACAGATTAGAAGAAATTAAATCATAGTGGGAATAAACACCATGCATCCATTTTTATTGTGTGTCACAAATAAGTAAAATTGGGGAAAATGTTTTTTTTTGCATCAGTCATTTTTTGCAAAGAAAAGAGTATTTTATAGCAAACAATACAATTGAGAAAATTAGATCATCGCAAAGATAACCCAATATAATAAATCATGTATTTTTGATAATTTCAGAGTTGTAGCTATCCTATTGACTTTCTTGGAATCTGTGTTTGCCATCAACATGTGTGTCCTAGTCTGTGTGGGGTAAGGTTTGACATAAAGTTTGATAATTATTTATCATATACCGGCAGTATATATGTGTAGGTAGAAAAGTCGACCTGTAAATGGGTCTGGTCTGTGTTTGTTATAAACAACGAGACTGATGCTTCAGTGGTTATGACCTACTGTAGATAAACCCTGTCTTTATGTTTCCCCCCATTTTATTGTCACTGACCTACACTCAGTTTCTCCATGGTAGGAACGACGACTCGACCTCCCTGTGTCAGAGGCTGTGGGATGCGGTGCTGTGGATAGACAACTGGAAGAAGGGCATCCTGTACTTCTGCTTTTCTATACCTTGTTTTATTCAGCCTCATACTGTTTGGATGGGCATCATATCAGGTACGTACTCAGTGAAGTCTTGTCAGGTAGATAAATGTAGATTCAGTGATACCCCAGTTATCCCACAGACAGACCCTTTCAGAAATGGGAATGACTCGCTGCAAAGAGTGAATCATCTTGGTGGGAGGGGGCATCTTCATTAGATGTAATCAAGTGTACATGAAAAACTGGATTATCTTACATATCTGTACAAAAAAGTTATAAATCAGTAATATATTTTTTGTTTGGGATTTGTACACATATATTCAAATTGTCAGGTACATAGCTAACATTGTTACATGTATCAGGACAGATCAATATTTTGACAGAATTCCCTTAGTCAGTTCATATTATATAAAAGAATGCGCTTGATAATTTTGTTTTTTGTTCCTGCATTTTGTCAATTTCAGCATTTCTTTCGGTTGTTGTGCTACTATTCCATTTTTGGTCTGAGAGCTTAAACTTTTTTGCCAATGAAGGAAAAAAAACAACATTAATATATTTTCATTGCCAATTAATTTAACAAAACTCATTTTTAAATGAATTTTCATTGCCAGTTGATTAAAAAAGTCCATTAATGTTCTTCATTTAGTTAGATGTACATTGCATTTGTAATTAATGATATATACATTTATTGTTGTTCATTTCAGGAGTTATGCTTATATTCAGTAGTTTATTTTATGGACTGAAGTCATGTTACAATGAAGAACAGTCATTAGAAAAAGTATCCCACAATGCAACATATGACAGGTGAGTGTCCTTTACTTACTGTTCTAATAAGGTAATACACTGTACTATCGACTGTTACTATAGATACTGTGGCAGGGAGTGGGCCGCTCATTGAAATCAACAGTAATAGTAACTTTGATAATTTTTCACCAGGTGTTTTTAAAATTTATATAGAATATATGGTAATTTCTTAATGGTCAGCAGAAATGTTGATTTGTTTGTTTGATCTGTGTGTTTAAGCTGATTCCTAAATGACTCTTAATGCATGCTAATGCAGTTAGTAGAGTAGATGAAAACTCTGCCAGAGGATAAATTACCATAGGTTAATGCAGAGATTTACTGTTGGTTTCTGTTTATCGATATTAATTTCATTATTTGTCTTTGTCATGATACACAGCATTATATAAGCAATCAAATACTGTCTGTACCAATAACTTATGGTTATGCAAATGATAGTGTAACAGGTTAAGAAATCACCAATCAAAGAAACTCGTCTGTTTATAGACATGTATATCATCATTGACAGTAACTTTTCATAAATAACTCAAATGTAAGCCCAGTTCAATAAAAACAAAACAAATGAACACCTGAATATTTTCTCTACATTTGCATGCTTAATGAAAGGAGATACAGGTAGGCTCAGTGTTGTACAGACGTAGATAGATACCTGGGTGTTTTGGTGTGTCAGTATACCAGTCCAATGATTCAAATTTCTTTTGTGATTTTGCATTGGAACATTCTGTATTTGACAGATATAATTGCTTTAAACAAGATTTGTTAATTGATGACCTTTGAATATCTGACTGCTGATGCTAGACAACAGAGGTTTGCATGATTGAGTCTCAGTGGCTTAGGCCCCGAGTGTTTGTATGAACCATGAGCCAAAACAAATGCAGAGCTTCAGTTAATACATTTTAATAAATCTATTGTTAAGAGGGCTCAATGGCGAGGTCATTTTTGGACAGTATTAATCTCCTGGAGACACATCTTCGCTAGCCAAGGGTTTTCGGTCCACTCCGTTCCCCTGAAGCGCGGTGGACCGACAACCCTTGGCTAGTGAAGATGCTGGAGACAAGGAACTTTGTATGAAGCTATAGGAAAAAATTCTAATTTTAAAGCTAAAATATTTTGATTTTTTCTTTACATATAAATGATAGTTTATGGCCCAAAATAGCTTTTTATGATTTTAAGTTACCGGTATATCTAATGGATAACTTGTTGACCATCCGGCTTCCTTTGAAATGGGCAGAAACAAGCTCAGAATTACGATGTGGTTATTTCTCTTACTCAGGATGAATGTTTTAATCACCAGGTACCTGGTAAGTTTTGGAGTCTTGGATTTACTCCCCAAGATGAAAACACATGCATTTACCAAAAGCTTTCAATGAAATAATATTATTCATTTAGTTATAGAAAATACATGTACAAGAATAGCTTTACTTATGCATAAAAAATCTTACTATCCTCAAGAGTTAACCCTCTTGATATAGATATAGCAGCTAATGACTATATGTGGTATTATGCATATTTTGCCCCCAAAAAGTAAGGTTGAAGTCATATTGAAAATAGGTGTGTAAAAGGTTATGATCACAGTGACATCATAAAGTAGAAATGATGTCATGAAGATTGTCTTATTTAAGTAAATTGATATTTTGTAGCAAAATATGGGTGTTTTCCGATGGTGTTTCGATGGGGAAATATCGAGCGCAGGCTTGCTCAAGTACTATTTTTTAGTATGATGTGTATTATACGACCAAAAACAGTAGTTAAAATCGTACTTTAGCAGACCTGCGCTCTGTACTTCTAAATGCAAAATATAGATTTAAATCAAGATTAAAGTGATAGGTGTTCACTGTACAATGATTTATGAAGATTTGATTTTTTATATGATACTTTAGAAATGGGTTTAACTTTTGGGCAGTTATTTAACCATTCTAAATATAGTCCTTTAAATACATATATGAAGAAAATAGATAGATAATATTGATGTTAAATACACATTGCTGGTACTAGTATTAGGCAACAAAATATCACCTAATGATAAAAAAAAACACCCATTGTAATAATCTTGATTTGTTGAAAGAGTTAATGCTTAAATTGAGAAGTTCATATTTGCTTAATATATATCTATTTCATGTAGTTTGAAATCATGTAGATAAGAAAATGCTTGTTTTTTATGAAAATGTCTACAAAATCATGAGGGCTTTGATATCACTGCATGGGTATTGATGAAAAAGGAATACAAGATGAATACACATTTTGATCCTAGTAGGGTTTGTGATGTACCGATTTTTGCCTGGTTTATTTTATGATACTTCAACAATATGCAAACATTGATTTTATTATGAAATAATATTCGAACTATCAAAAATGATCTATTGATGTTAAATTTTGTAGATTGTGTGAGATAGTGCTGGTTTTGATGTGATTTGGTGTTGATTTTTAAAGGCATAAATACTGATATCGGATGATCATGTGATGCACTGATATTGATTTTTGTAGATTTGATGCTAAACACTGATGGGTTTACTAACAATGATTTTTGTAGATTTGACGACATACAAGACGATATAGAGGACAGTATACTAAACCCCACAGAGGGGGGACCAGGGGTCCTGTCCCTAGCGGACCAGCAGGAGATCCTAGAAGTCTGACCCCGCCCACCTCCATCGTCTGTAGTGCTCTCAGTGTGGCGTCCTAGTGCTCATTGTCATTGTGGTGCCACTAGCCCAAACATGACTGGGCGTCCCTGCCTATCCATTCCCTCGCCACCTCAGCTTCATTTTCTCCTTTTTTTATAGAAGTGTAG
The DNA here is from genome assembly GCF_025612915.1 of Magallana angulata. NCBI lineage: Eukaryota > Metazoa > Mollusca > Bivalvia > Ostreida > Ostreidae > Magallana > Magallana angulata. The sequence continues at coordinate 5,862,672 of NC_069120.1, read as the reverse complement.
GGCAACCTAGGCATGATTAGGATATTAAATGTATAGAAAACAAATTATTTTAAGGTGGTATGGGACAACTTGAGATATAAATGTGGATGAAAGTAAATCATTAGCAAATAAATTACCATTTTAAAAGTTTAAAATTGTACATTATATGACCATAAAATGCATTGAATTTTTTTTAAAGAGATTAAAATCCCCAAGAAGTTTCAAACTCAGAAGTAGTTGACTCTTAACCTATTGTGTAACTCATTAGAAATAAAATTGTCAGAAAAAATGTATAAAATTACAGTACTGTTAATTTCATCATTTATAATAAAGAAAATACTACACAATATAGATGCGTCCCATACCTCCTTAAGATTGGAAGATGGTATCCATTCTTCCTGTAATTTGAAAATTCATTAATGTGTGTATGTTGTGTATATTGAGTTATGATATGGAGTAAAGTAGGGTAAAGTATCCAATCTCTCATTATTCAGGGGAATTCAGTAATTACATTATACATAAATACATTGAAAATGTGCCAGAAACCTGTTTGGGGTGTTTAGTATTTTTGGTGTTTTTTTGTACTTTTAGCTGTGTGTGAAGTTGATTATTTGTGGTGAAATTGCTTTTTCAAACAGTATGTGATAGTAATTTCATAACTATTAAGATAGAAAGCTGATACAGAAGGCATATATAGTGTTCTTGTCACGAAAGAGGAGGTGTTATATGTACTCAAAATTGGCTAAAGATGACTTTAAAATCAGTTAATTCTTTAACAATAATTATAACTTTAATTTATAGGTGGTACCAAGCAATTTTTTCCTTACATAACAGTAATTGATGCTCAATGATATATAAAAGGTGGTTAAATTTTGAATAGATGACGATGCTTGAATTTGAGAAAATCATAATACTGGTATAGATGGTACAGTAAAACTCTGTTATAGCGAAGTCCTAGGGACCAATGGATTTACTTCCTTATATCTGTATAACGAATTCGTAATAATAACTATTGCGATTTTACTATATACATGTTTTCTTTCACCAGACTTTAAGTTTTGCTAATTGAGGCTTAGAATAAAAATATGTTTCTTTCATACCGTTAATGATCGGATTGTGAGTTGAAAAATTTATATGAAAATAAATTAATTCAAACTAAATGGTAGTGCAAACTTTTTTTAAACTGTAACGGATTTCGTTATAAAAGTGTTAAATTCGTTATTATTCACTCTGCAGGACTCAAAATCAGTTCGCTATATCTGTAAATTCGTTGTATTTGAATTCATTATAACCGTAAAATTTTGCAAAGATTTGTTAAAAATTTTGCAGGTGACTCAAAAAAACTTTGCTATATATCTGAGAATTTGCTATATCCGTGTTCGTAATAAATTAGTTTTACTGTACCACCAAGTGACCAGACTTAAATTGTTCTCTTTACCTTAAAATTAATAATAGATCTGAACATAATTTTTTTTTTATCTCTCTGACATATTTACGTTATTGTAATATTTATTGATTTATTTTATTTTAATATTCTTTTTTTGTATAAGTGTATTGACATGCATGTATATAACATTTCTTTATGTAGAAGGTCAGAATCTCGCTTTATACACCGGTTTTACATTTTTAAAATACTTTTTTGTTCAAGAAGAACGATATTTTTGACAGTTTCTTATATACTCCAGACATTTTGGTTCAAGTGTTGTATACATCATCTTGATGACCTCTTTTTAGATTTTTGCATAATGCTGGTTAAACACTGCATAATGTTTATATATTAAATTACTGTTTCTCTTTGCATTAGATGTAACTCTTTTTTTGAAGTAGTGAAATAATCTATATACATGTATTAGGCTGTCCCAAGTGAATTCCATGTTTTACATTACCTTAGTGTATAAGTTAAGTAGAAATTGTCAAATGAAAAAACACCACAAACCTCACCCCTATTTTCAGTACTTTAAACCAATTTTATTCGCGGCGACTTTATTTCGCGATTAACTTCTGATAAACTGGTTAGCGATGACTAATGTTCGTGACCAAGCCTTGTACAGACCCAAGGACTGGTTTGTGGCCAGTAATATTTGTGATGACGACGAGGCTGTCGCGAACCTCGCAAAAATGTCAGTATTTATATTCTTTCTGAGTTTGATATCAGGTTTTACAATTAAAAAAAGATTTCTTAATCTCTAGAATTACAAATTATTAAGTGGATATACTAATAAATCAAAAACTTAATTGGATTGTCTTTATGATCAATAGAACACATGGAACTTAAAATCTCACAGTATTTGTATTCACCAATAATTAATACAAATCAACTGTTTACCAAATTTGTTTAAATTTTATTGCCTTTCTTCACATGTTTTTAATTTGAAGCGATTTTAAATGTGGAATTAACTTTGGACAGTCTTTCTATGTTTAAAAAAGTGGGGATAATCAAGTTATAGAATGATCCTGATTCATGCGTTATCAGGTATGTGATTTCATGAGTATAAACATCAGTCCTAAATTATTCTATACACTGCGTGTGCATAGGAAAATTAAGATATGATATTGTTCCAATAAGGTGACTTATATTATTTATGAACAAGAAATATGTGACATATCATTTGATGTACCTATTGAGTTGTTACAGTAATATTTTCATTGTACTGTGAGGATATACCAATACATGTACCAGTTATTGAGTACCCATGGTGTCGGAGATAGTGAAGTGAAATGGAGAAGATATTTATCAGTGGAATTGAGAACTTGCGGTATATATGAGTGCTATCAATTTTATGATCATGTTTAGTCATTACTGAGTATTAATTTAGTAGAAATGTCTGTGCTTGTGTGATTGTTCATGATTGCTGTTGTTGATTTCATGTTGTTATGAATGATGTCATTTTTTTGTACATTCCTATTAGCATTCATAATTCTCTAAGATGTTACCAATTATCTTCCTTGATCAGCTTGAATCGTTGTTTGAATCTGTTAGTTTTAACAGAGAACTACAGCAGTGGATGTAAACTTCTAATGATTCGATTGCCTTATTTCACTAGGATGTTGTAATGTAGCTGCATTTTTCACTCACTATAATGCTGTATCACAGGGGCCAAGCCCGTTTTAACATTTATTTCAATGTAACCATAAATAAATCTTTATTTATGTTACATTGAAATAAATGTTAAAACGGGCTTAGCCCCTGTGTGCTGTATCTACGATATATTTTGTATATATGATTCATAAGAGATTTTCTCTGAGGTAAAAATTCTATTTTTGATTTTTTTATAGAATATTTTAGTACTACTGGTACTAATGGGTTATATTAAACTCTTAAAACAATTAAAACAACTAAAACAATTAAAACAATTTTCTTCAGAATCAAAGATTGGTGAGAGTTAGGTAATTTCCTTGTCTCGTTTAGATTCATCACTGTATATTTTGTGACACTTTACTTAATTTCAATGATAAGACAGTGATTTTAATTCATGTGTATTAAATAATTGTTAAGACATTTGCAAAATAATATGAGAACATTTGCTGTCTGTTGAAAAATGCACAATAAAAAGGAAAAGAGTGTGTTTTATAGTTTGTTCTTTTTTCTTTGAGAAGGTTTAACTAAGAGAAATGTATGTTTACAGTGTAACAGATCCTCCCTGTACATCCAAGTTGGTAGAGGAGCTGGTATGAACTTGACTTAAGGGTCTTCAACACCTTTGGAAAAAGTTTCGCATACTAGCTGCTTGAAAATTCATAATCTTTAGGGATATGAAACCTTAGTATGCGTTCAAATTGGGGAAACAAATCAACTTTTGAAATTACCGGTATATTGCTAACATTTAAAGAAACAAAAGCCCCTTCTGTATTTGAACTAAGAACCTGCAGGTCAGTAGGTCGAAGCCGTAACCATATTGTGGTACATACAATAGACCAGTTTTAGTGATAGGATGGATTTTAATTCATGTGTATAAATAATTGTTAGGACATGCTGAAGTCGCAGAATCTTTTAATGATAAGATGCAATACGATATAAAGCTTCACAATAGATGGAATTGACATGTTTTTATGTACTGTCATGAAGAGTAAAAGTCACTGGGTGTCGAGGACACTTAATGTTTTCAAGGTAAGGTTGGCGATTACAAGGAGATAACTCTTATATTTTCATTGTGACGTAACCTCAACTATCCTTTATTACAGATACTGTGGAATCATCAAAATTTGTGGGGGCCTATTTTTGTGGATTGCTTAAATTTCATAGGTTCATGGGGACGTAATTTTGTGTATTCTCTTATTCCTACAAAAGTAAATATGACTTTATAACCCTAATTTAATAATTCGTGGAGGATGTTAATTCGTGGACGAGAGGTACCCACCAATTCCCCGAAATGTATTGATTTCACAGTATGACCTCCAAATTTATATGATGTAATGATTTCGGGGTTTTTTTTCGCAGGGTTCTATAGAGCCACTTTTTCCAGATGTGTTATTTAAGCATTGAATCATTATTTTTTGAAAGATATAGTCTCATAAGTGCAGCGGTGTGTGCATACAAAATTAGTAACGCGCGCTAGCGCGTTATGAAAATTTGTATGCACACACCGCTGCACTTATGAGACTATATCTTTTAAAAAAATAATGATTCAATGCTTATATTTACATTTTTTTAACTTCTTGCCTTGTCTGCAAATGTGATTTATACGTCAAAACTTCTAATTTATCCTAAGGGTAAGTTCAAATTAATGTAAGAGCCACTGTAACAGCCACAAGCGTGAACTTTGATTCTCGCTTGTGACGTTGCATTTTACAGCGTTCAACGTTTGTGACGTCATAATAAAACTAGTCATTCTAACCTTTGAGTACCCTGTGTGTGTTACAGTCTTTTAACTGCAGTGTCTTTTCACACACTTTACATGCAAAAAATATTTGGAATGTAAATATTCCACCTTAAAATCAGATTCTTGCTGCTCCCGTTTATATGACATGGCAACACGTCATACAAACAGGAGCAATGAGGATCTGATTTTTATCAGATTATAATATCACATAAGAAAATCTTATATCAAAGAGAAACGTAACAATGGTAATTTGTATATATTTTTTATTTGTATTCCTGTGAGATTTTCTGTAGACAAACAATAGACAAACTCCACCAAAAAAAAGTTAAAAAAGGAAACTCTAACACAATCTAGCCAGCACTGACCGATTTATGTACAGAGAACAATGTCAGATCTTGTTGAAATGCACCTCCCTATCTTTACAGAGTATGTGAAGCACTAGTTTATAATACCCCTTGTACACAGAGACTCTCTACCAGCCTTGATCAACAACTGTTGGGTCATTTCTAAATCATTCATTACACTGAGGCTGTCCTTTGATCTCAAAGTAAAATTAAGGATATGCATCATTTTTTTCTGGTATTCCAATTTAAAAGTCAAGATCTAGCTAGCATTCTTGAGTTTTGGCGTATTCAATATTTGAAAAGCAGCATTTAATGACAAAGTATTTTCTTAAAATTTTTGACAAAAATTCACAATTTAATATGTGTCTAATTAGATTTTATTTCATGTCTTCAGTATTAACTGTCAGACATCAATTGAAAAGGGTATGGTATAGTTTTTAAATATTTTTTTTAACAAAAAACGAAAAGGTTTATTTAAAGAAAATAAATCACTTGAATGTATAAATTGTGTAAATATAATAAATCAATTTAATTCTCTAGATCTTGACTTTGAAATATATAAAAAGTTTAACTAAGTTTTTAAAAAATAATGGGCAGTCTTTTCGCCAAGTCTGGTACTTCATAAAAAGAGTCTATAACACATCATATAATACAGTGGACACAATGTTTACAACAGAACAACAGGAATGTTTCCTCACCTTTACCATGCCAGAAATAAAACAAAATCGGTCATCGTCTTACTCGCTTACACCCTGACCTCAATAATTTCTGTGTAAAAAAGCTGCCTGATCTGCTATGACAGACAAAACAAAATATATCATATGCATTTCATGTAACATAGCAATATTACAATAGATCTAATACATCTTGTTTTTATTTTTTGTTGGTTTGTTACAAAATACAAATGTTTGAAATACAATTTAAAATCAAAAACTCCTAGTATTTAATTTTTTGTTTGAACAGAGAAAATTCTGGTTACAATGGTGATGGGTAGATATGTATATTGCCAAGTGATGCACGGTTAAGAATGACTGAGATCATGGTATCAAACATTGTACTTTACTGGCCACTGCCGCAGGCCAATCAATACACACAAATAAATACCATACACACAAGCATAACTTATAAAACCTACTTTACATTATACCTATCAAAAATGTACATCTTACATACAATAATAAAAATCTAATTCCAGACCTTTATTTAAAAAAATCAGAAAAAAGTATTATTTTTTTTCACTTATCTTTTACAAAAAATATATACACCAGTATGTACTTTCTGAATTCTGTTCCATTAGCTTAAAAACAAAGGAAAGAAAGAGAAGCAGAACCTGAGGTACAGTTGTTTCCCTTTTGGTCTGGCGTGTTGAGTATTTTTGGTCTCTTTATATTTCAGTTATATTATAAGTTATTTCATTCTTTGTCTAACATTACTAAGCATTAAAAAAAATCATGCAGCCTACATAAAGCCTTCAAAACAAGTCTGTACAGTAGCCCATAACAGAGAGGAAATAATAGCTGTTTTAATGCATGTCAATACAAACAAAGGAAATAATCATTCATCACAGCACAATGATTTGTAAAGATTAAAATCTGACAACCAGAAGGCAGAACTACGCATAATCCTGGTCTTGATTCGAGGGACAGCAAACCATTGTACAACAAGGGTGGCCTCCCCTTGATTTTGTTCATATTCTTTGCAATGCATGACTTATATAAAAAGAAAGTGCCTATTTACATCAAGTATAAAAACAATTTTATAGTATGAAATTATAATGCACAAATTACTTAATAAGCAATTTTAATACACTTTATTTATAACCACAATAAATGCACATGCTACAAAAGTTGTCATGACAGAAAAAAAAATAGAAGTCATTACCGACACTGGTCAGTAATTATGAAATGATATTGTAAAGACTATGACAACTGCCTGGGAATCAACATGTAGAAGGTCGTATAAAAATAAGAAACAAAGTATCCCTGATACAGTTCTGAAAGGCCTTTTAAAAACATCATTCATTGCAAAGAATTCAAAAGATCACATTAATTTCATTGCACTACCGAGGTGCCCCTTTGAAGTTACAATGAGGGGGACACTATCTGTACTGAACTAGGGGAGGAGTCCCCTGGCTCCCAGGGAGGCTCCTAGCTGGCATCTCAAACTCCACCAGGAGCGGGAAATGGTCTGAGGGGACGTGGGGGTGGGGGCATCCCAACACCTTGTTCTGTCTGAACCACTCCTCCTCCAGTGGCCCTAACATACCGATCAGATTCATGTGATCTTTGGAATAAAAGATGTAGTCAATGATTCCCTTGAAGTCATACCTGTAAACAAAACCACATAGTAGTATCTTCACGTTACAAATGTATAATATCTAATGTCAATTTAAGCTTAAAAACAAAATAAAAAAATTTTGTCCCATGAATGCACTTTACATATTTTAGATTTGTGGTAATGCTGTTAAAGCTGTTAAATAGCATTCATGTCAATCAGACACCTACGTATAATTAGTAAATGGCATGATGTCTTTTTCGTAGGCTGTGTTCAATCTGAAGTCGTGACAAAAAGAATCCTTGTCATTGGATGCGTGGATTTTCTGCAGGGCATCTTCGTAACCTATGTCTTTGAAGTCGGTGTGTGTGCGAGCTACTTTTCCTGAGAGAAGATATTCTACAACACCTACAATAAAAAGAAAGACTGAAACATTGGTATAAATGCCAACAACAGATAAACTTCACAACACAAGGTGTCAAACAAGGCTCTGAGACATGGGACGTCGCCACAAAATGTTGACATCTTTGTCAACACATAAGCTTTTCTGGTTTCTGGTAAACACGAAAAAGCAACATGCTGATAACTGGAATATTACAGCTCACTGATGTACAATCAGTTACACAGCACAAACTGATATGTCACTATGTCCTTGAAGGTGGTCATCCCAACCAGAGCTGTCCGACATACAGAATATCAAAACTCTAGGCATCCAAATCAGGGAGAATCTCCATGACTGTTTGATTAATTCATTAATTCAAATAGTGCTGATACAACTTTCTTACAGATACCATATTCAGAGAGAATCTCCATGATTACAGGATTCATAAAATACTGATAAAAGTGACTGTGTAAGAGTTTGTGTGTATGTGTTTCTTGAGTGTTTTTTTTTTTTGGGGGGGGGGGGGTGGGGGAGTGGGGGGAGCTAACACTTATGAATCTGTCAAGAAGTGTGTCCTCCAACTCCTGCCCTTGTACCTGTGTAATAAGAGTCTAAAGTGCAGAGCTTTATTGTCTGTGTATGAGATGCGCAGTTAATAGATCATAATAAGTTAGAGTAAAAGGTCAAACACAGTATAAACCAGCACATGCTGATCCATCATGGCTCCCTCCTACAGCCAATAACCACAGTCGACATCATGGGGTGCTGACCTGTGCCCCTGACGGCACGGGGCCCGATTACCTAATCAGTCAGACCTCTTACCAGTAACAAGTGTACTTCCACGCCAAGGTCATAACCCGCAGTCAAGCATTCATCCAAGACTGATCAAGTTGTCGAAACTCACAAATGATGGATTATATAGTTATTTTGTAAAGTTATAAAACTTAACAAAGCCTAACATGCACTCTAACTAATCATTCCCATGTTCTTCACTGCAATGGGATTGAAATTTCTTGTTGATTTGTTTGTCTTTAAACTCTAACTTTGTCGTTTAAGAGACCACAACATAATTCCCAGAATCAGAAGTACTATTAGATGCAAGTATAAATAGATAAGTACAACACAATGTTTCTACCAGCAACAGCACAGTGATCTATCACAGTCTCAACCTGGTCTATGGGGAAAAGGTTAAGAGGGGAGGGCATGGCAATGAGATTCCATCGATTTGTAACAAAACTTAATATCTGATATCTACCGGTATTCTGAAAATTACTCTAACAGGAAGATTGTTTCAAAAAAAAAAGTCACACTCCTTACCTCCAACAAAAAAATTAAGAACGAAAATATCTGGACTGGATTAACATTTCCTTATTCTTTCTTAATTAATCTTTAAAACATGAGACTTATGCACTTCATGTAAATTAAATGTAAATAATCACACCATTTCCCCCACTACTTATCAAGTTTATAATTGCGATAATAAATAATTAAACAGATCTCCACATAGACTGTCAAAATCTGCGACAACTTTCAGAACAGATAACACTGAGTACACAACTTTCTGGTAGATATTAGGATATTAGGGGCGTGTAACATAAAGAGTTCGAGTGAGCACGAAGTACACAAAGAGCTACAGACCTGATTCAGGCAGTGAGTTGAGGTCTCCACACAGGATGAGGGGGATGGAGTTGACGTCCACCGCCCCTGAGGCAGTGCTGGTGAAGTTTTCCTCCATCACCTGCTTCAGGCGCCACATCAACATCATGGTCTGGATCAGCTTCACGTCCGAGAACTCAGGGTCCCAGTGGATGTGGGCGGTCGCCACTACCAGGGGCTGCTTCACCTGAGCCTCACTCAAGGAACTCGCTGTTACAAAACAAAGGGGGGAAAGGGGTTAGTACTGAAGATATACAGCTCATGGCACATAAATGAATCACCTATATCATTGACACATGTATTCAATTTTGTGAATTCATTGATGGGACAATAAGTCAAAGATACCAACCACTGTCGTAAGCTCCCTCTTTGGTTTCTAACATGGCTGCTAACCCTATGTTGTCCTTTGTCATGACTCTGTTCAGCATGTCGTCTGAGCCCTCAGCATTAGCCATGGCCAGCTGATTGAACTCAACACAATCCTCTTTTACTAAGTTGAACCTATAGTAAAATAAGAAATAAACTTTACATAATGTCACTGAACAGTTTACATATATATGTGATCTATCTTTTAAGTCATAGAAACCATCTGAGCTTAAATGTGGCAGAGGTCTTGGGGTGCAAAAATCTTTTATTCTGAGGTTTGTGGTGAAGTTTTGAATGCTTTGACAGATTAATGGTCGACGTATAAATAGAGTATCCCGGGGTCAGCGGGCAGGAAATCAGCTGTCTACATGTTACATGGAGAAGGAAATGCTTTACTAATGATGACATCAAAATGTGCAACAAGTCTTCGCTGAAGAGGAAACAAGCTGGGATGTACACATCCATTGTCTCTCAAGCATTAACAACTCTCCACCACATCATGAAGCACAGCTACAGGAATAGGTCAATTCTCTGAATATGTATTTGAAATGGGAATGATAAATATGTTCAGTTTTTGCAGTGACAGAGTTCCTATTTAAGGACATATTGTAACCATGTCTTACAAATCTGTTTAATGCTTCATGAAGAAGCCTTGCCACATTTCTAACTTCCCTATGAGAATTTACAAAATACATGTATCTTCAATTGACATTGTTATACTTTTTATTTACTTTTAAGTTTAATTACCAAAAAAAAATTTTAAAATGAAAACACAAAATTTTTCACAATATTATACAAATAAATATTGACCTTTACAAAAACACATAATGAAGAGATTATTTTGAGTGTCGCTTTGATTTATGAAGGAAGTAATAAGATACTGTCTTCTGTTGGAGACCGGGTGATTAGTTCCACACATCAACAGAGGCGGCGACTGCCCGACTACATGGTTTTTTATTCTGAACACTTGAGAGACATGGTATTAAATGTAGGTCTAACATTTGGAAAAGATTTTTGCCAGGAGTTCAAGAGTTTTTATTCAATCAGAAAATAAATCCGTCCCCCTTATTGCCTGACCTATTCAATTCAATAAGGAGATATTGCTACTCTGTGGAGATAATGTTTACGATCTCAAATCTGCTAAAGGTCAATCTAATGAATGACAATTCCAATATTTCCTTAATGAGTAAAAACTTCCCTTTTCTGGATATTCTAGACTTCCATAAGAAACTGAGTTCATGCAATATGCAGATTACAAATTCTAATTGGGTGGCACATTAATTGTAATTTCACATCAGGGATGTAATTAACATTTAAAATAATGAGTGCAGATAAATGTAGGTCTCAGCTGCCTATTTTTGAGGGGCACACCCTGTACAGCCAATCCGTCATGCTCATTTTTCTGCACTATCACACATGTGACATAGGGAGATAAAAAAGAATCCTCTCTGATTACAATGCTTCTAATAGGCTTAATATGCAAATGTGTCGAGATAGAAACCTGTGTGAGAATCTTCACACCTTGTCTGTATGATCCACACAGAGATTACCAGACAAACATCACTATAACGAACTCTGTCACGTACTTGCTAGTCTTGAAGAATATTGCACATCCATCCACATGTTTTCTGTCTGCTTCTGTCATTGTCCTGGCACGGGATTTAGCCGAGAAGATTCCATCATAGCCGTCTCTCTGGAGTTCGGGGAGGAAGAAGTTATGGAACTGATCCGTCTCTACTTCCTGAAATGACATCACTTGATTAACTCAAAGAAGCACTTTATGTTTTGGTCATACTAAGGATTTTTTATTTTAAGATCATAGTATATCAGATATTAAAACATAAAATTAAGATTTTGATCTGCATTGATCGATTGCTGTGTGTGATGATCCAAAGAACCAGAGTTAGGCACTTTTTGTATGTTTTTTTGTACCATCAAACACACATCACTTCACATTTTGGAGTGATAAATGACGACTAATTGAGAAGATGTAAGGGACAATTGTTCAATTGACAAGTGTCTAATTTTCATTGAAGTGATTTGTTAACGAGATGTTACCACTGTTAATTATAGACTGGGTGATTGGATATTGATCAGTGGTAACCACAGGGAAGATCTATGTCGTCTGCTTCCTATCTGTGTTGTGACATTTCCCTGCTTCATCAGAATAGAAGTCACAACACATCTAACAAAAAGTGTTAACTTGTGGGTCACCGTGAAATGACTGTAGGGGGACAGGTGCTCTAAAACCAGACATGGAGTACTTAGGTGGACAGGTGCTCCGAAACAGACAGGGAGTACATGGGACACACTGAGATGGGTGTCAGGTGTATCGGAACATCTCCGTAAACACACCTCTCTAACCTGTCTCTCTATCCAGGAACATCTTAATGTGCACTTTAACAATCTGATGGGGAATAAACATAGAGCACATTTAGCGAAGATCAGGTCATAAATCTGTTTCTATTTATCACATCATCTGCACTTAAGCTTTTTAATTTGATGACAAAGAAGTTGGTTTTTTTCAACTTGTGTCAGCTTGCCCAGGGCGAGGTGCTGTGGTCTTTTCCTGTTTGTCTTAATAATTGAGTTGATTCTAGCTTAGGAGAACCCACGTAATGACTGGCGAGCTGTGTCCTATAAGGAGTGCTGATAGTAAGATGTGATATGTTACAAGGTGGCCTAAAATCCTTGTCGCAGAGTACTATTACATAGACCACATCCTACACTTGAAACAATGACGAAAATTGTACAACTGCAAGTTGACGTCTGCAGTTTATCAAAATAAAAACAATTCCTCTTGCTTTCTTGCAAGTTTTGATTCACTTTTAATTGATGTCAATCCTGCTTGACTGACGTAAATGACCTTCAAGGTTTTTCTCCTACGCCATGCATCGTACAAAGGACGGTCTCTGTAATGTCATATACCCATTTCAATGATCTTATCGATATTTTCTTGAAAACATGTGATTTTTTATGCCTTAAGCCTTTTCACTCCATAAATTCAGTAATCTGGCTAAAGACAATATTTGAGATACAGGAAATGATATCCTCACTGGTCGAGTAAGGACATACTCTGAGATATATGTGCTGATTTCTCACCTATAAACTGAGGACAAATTTGAGATAAATGTGCGGATTACAATGTCTTGAGAGACAGGAACTGATTCTCTCACCTGTAGACTGATTATGTCGGCTGCACCGTGTCGGATTTCTTCGATGATCCCCTTCTTCCTGTATTCCCAGTTGAGCGCCCAGGTTGGACAGTAGCCATACATCTGGCGTGTGCAATACTTGTCACACAACACATTGTAGCACATCACCGTGAAAATGGCTGCAACAAAAATGAGGAAATAAATTCAATACTAATGATTCAGCTATCTAATACTGAAATAATGCATGTCAGAGAATGGGAGATGCTAGAAATTGTCTGGAAATGCAGCAGACTTCATTAATTAATTTTTGAAGGCAAATGGTATTGTGGCCCTTGCTGTCAGAGAGCTGACAGAATGTCTCTTTTGACTTTACTTAATGTTAACATGAATAATGATAGTGACAGCATCAACAGGGCTGTATTCTACACAACTTGATTCTGTTTTGATTTATACTGTTGAGGCTGTAATGTCCCCATTGTCTATTACACAAATCTGTTCAAAATACACGTCCACTAAACCAATTTTATTGATTTCTTCTCATATAGCTGCTTTCATAGTCCAGTGTTTACCTTACATATTGAATGCAACAAATTGCTCCAAACAAAAGCCAACTTACCCTAAACCTAGGCATATAAATATTGGCAGCAACCAAAAACCAATATTTGGTCTATTTGTTTTTGGTTGTACTAATGAAAAACATTTTTGTGTGTAAGTGCTAGGGAAACAGACAGTGTGGTTAATTGAACACAATATGGTCGGCCGCTCAGTGACCAGTCAATACTCAATCTCCCTGGTGACTTCCCTACCACACACACACACACGTCCCTACAGAGCACACAAATTTCTTCTTGACTATTTATTCAATTATATTTGATACAGATGGATAACAGAAATTGAAAGCTAGAAATAATAACATCAGATCATTGATTTTAATGCTTCCCAAAGCCTAGGTGATAAAATCATCATGGCTGAATGACAATATGAAAACAGTCAACAGTCCAGTGACAAAGGAGAGAAATATTTCTAGACCTCGCGGTTAATGGACACTGAATGTCAGCATAACGGTCAAATGTCTAAAAACCACCTAAAAATAAACCCATCCCAATCCCTCATTGGCCTCAACTTTCTAATTAATTCAAGTTAGGAATATCATAAATATTGAAATGAATCATTCACTCCTGCATTCTGAATTTTACAATTTTCTAAAATAAAATAGATGTCACCTCTAAGGATTGTATTAACTTTTTGAACTTCTACCAGGGACAGCATATATTTTCATTGAAAGAGCTAAAAATAATTATGACCATAAATAAATAAAGTGACAACAATAAGGAGATTGTGCCTGAATGCCGTGGTGTATTTTATTACATCTTTAGGCCTAGTGTCATCTCAGGCAGTTTAAAAACTTAAATGCTTGGTGGAATAAAAAAAAATACATTGGTATTTTTTTAAAACCCTAAAACCTGAAACTTTGGTATCATATATCTTGTACCAAGGTGAAATATTTTTGTAAGTTTTTGCATCAAATGACAGACTGCCTACATGTAATGATTCTTGGAAACTACTGGTTACCATGGTAATGGATTTTTAACCTACCACTTGGTCTGGACTTGTCTGCTGCCTTGACTGGGATCCATGGTCGAACTGTGGGGGCGGTGGAATTGACTGGAACAACAAAAATAAAATCAAACATTTGGAGACCATGTCATCAAAAATGTTTTATGGAAGCTTATGAATGATGAGCTAACAGAAATAGTCCAGCACATGAATCGGCCAGTGGATAAACAAATAATTATCTAATCATGCTGATACTTATATGTAACAGATCTGCAATGGCTCAATCTGATGGTTCATTTTACAGCTGGAGGGGATAAAATAGCATACTAGGGTAATTTGTTCACAACAGTAAAATAAATGATTCATCTCATAGATGAAAATCAGTATCAATATAGATCAAAAGGGGTCTTCTTTTGATGTTTAAAAAAAGGATCAAAATATCATCCACCATTCCTAAAACAATAAACCATATGTGCCCGAGGGAGAGGGCCCCTATTTGTATGGGTTGGTTATTGGATAGTCATTATTTTACAGAGCTGATTATCAAGTAATCTTCTGCTGAGGTCACATTTAACACATCACAATAATTCAAAAACTAACACTTGTCAATTTATTTTGAATTGTTATTCATATATAAGCACAGTGACTGCAGTCATGATCAATTAATTAGAATACATATTCATATTAATTGTGTCTGATTAATAATTTATAAAACCATTTTTGACGAGATTCTGTAATTAAAGGCAATGAAAAACAAATGTTTTCAAAATTCCTTCAGAAAGTGTTAATTTTAATTAAGTTGTCATGTTCTCTCACCAATGCTGTCAGAACTGTGGATTGATAAGTAATGTGTCTGTGGTATGATTTCCTGGTTCAGAATCCTAAACACCAGATCATGATTAACAGCTAATCCAGTAACTTTACAAATTGTTAAGCAGACTCAACCAAACCTACATTTTCAAATATTTTTATCACATGTATCACATGTTCACAATATGAATTTAAAACTTTTTATTTTTTTACTGAATTCAAGATGATTGAAGACCAATGTATACAGTAACTAAAAACAGTGGCAAATTTAATATAATTTTAAACCCTTAAAAAGGGCAACTGAATACTCCAATACACTGTACTAAAATATGAAGCAGTGAAAGTAATTATGCTTATACATCTGCTGTTAATATATGGTTTCGGGTAAGAGTTATGCAGAATCTAATAAAACATGTCTCAACAAGCAATTCTGTATCTCAGAAACAGGTACAGAAGTTGAACTGAATCCCCCTCTAACATCCATTGACCACGGTCAGGTGTGAAGAATTTGAAAGGATAGGTAAATAATAGATGAGGAAGAGAACTACCTGGCTTATCCTGTGTTTAACAAAGTGGGGTTTATGGGTACATTCCTCTTTGTCAGGGGGAACTAGAGCGTTAACTTAATTACATGTATAGTCATATTCGAAACTTTTTGTAATAATACGCACTATCTGACTCCAGCACTACAAATAGATGGAATTTCTTTAAAATTGGGTTAGCAACTCTGAACAGAATGAGGGAGTGGTGTATAGCTCACACTGAGAATCGTAGGAATGCCTTGTACATAAAAAGACATGAAATCTCTTACAAAATATCTATTTAGCTAGATCACCAGCAATAGGTTTTCACAATCAGCACCCTTTATAATACTTTTAATACATAACCTGCTTCAGGCAGCATTATGAGAGATCGTTCTTATTTCAGTCGTGAATCAGACAGGGAACATGTGTTACTACCTCTCTGTTATGATTTGTAATACTTATACAACTAGTCATTCATAGCTAGTCAACAAAATGACAGGGCACGAACATGACACACTTCTGTTCAAAACGTCTATTTTGGTTAAAAGTTATTAAAGGTCTCAGGTGGCACATCCATTAAACTATATTATTAAAACTTAATTTAAGCTACACTGTTCTTTGTTCCTAAAACAGATTTTTATGCATCTATCTTAAAAAAAACCTGAAGTGAATTAATGATATTAGTTTCCTTCCATTAAAATTCACAATTCCACAATCGATGTCCTTCATACTCTAAATAGTAATTGATAATAGCATGCATAAAAAATATTGTTCTTTCCTAAAAAATTTTTACAAATAACAAACAAAATACACTGTCTAGTTGAATTAGACATCAAATCAATACCTTTTTTTTAAAGGTCAACAAAATTGATTTTGGTCACTAATGATTACCTATCAGTTTTTGCTCATGACTTTTAAGGAGCATATAGTTCCCCTACTATTAAGTGTAAAATACCTGGGAACCTGATATTCTAACACATGTATATCTTTCTATTCTGTGTAAAGAACCAGGGATTAACAATAAAGGGGGTCAACCAGGGTCCTAGGTTTCCTAGGATACACACATTACACCCTCAATCTGGTCACACTAACTAACAGAAATTACAGACTTACATTTCTCCAGTTCTTTGGGGGGAATCATGTGAGTTTTGGGGATGGACTCTGTGTCCTCCGGTAGGTACATGGAGTTCCGTAAGCTGTATGAGGGAGGATACATGTAGGGCCAGTAACAATATGGCACAGTGAAATAGGGATTCGTTGTAAACGGGGTCATCATATGATATGGCACCATAGGGGGTAAAAAGGTGGGTGTGCTTGCATAGTTACTTTCCATATCCTCTGTGAGGTCGTGGTGGTAATATACAGTAAAAGTCACATCAGTATCAGTCAAGTCAACATAGACGTCATCCGGGAACGGCTCCTGAGGGGACTTGATGCCGATGTCCAACAGTTGCTTGGTTGAAGCTTTCTTGCTCGGCTTTGTTGGCGAGTCTGACTTTTCACTGGGGCTGTTTGTGTCAATTATCTCTGCCTCAGTGGCTTCATCTTCGACCTGACTCTGACTCTCTTCAATTACTTCCACGCCCTCTTCTGCCTCACTTTCCAGACTCTCCTCCTGAGGCTCCTTGGTTTCTGGGGGTGCCTGGAAGGGCTGAGCAAGACCCTGATCATAGTAATACTGATAGTTGTAGTAGAACTCAGACAGGCACTGGGGGCACTCCGAGGGCGGGCAATCATAGCGAATCAGTGGGCAGCCAGTGGTGAACTGGGCCAGCCTCTCCAATTCCTCAGGGGTCATCTCTGTCTCCATAGTTTCTGGCTGTGAGTTTGAAGCATCAGACTCACACTGAGACTCCGAGCTTGAGATAGTGGACACAGTGTCACTCTCTGTGTCTTCCATGTATGATCCTTTATCACTTTCATTCAAGTCATTACAGATGACTTCCACATTCTCACACTCAGCAATACTTCTAGGTTTACTACTGACCTGGTCAGTATTTTCTAAAGAGTAAGTGGCATTGTTTAAAACATAATCTGCCACAAATTTAGAACTTTTCGTTCGAGTATTTCTTGCAAGATTGTTAGATCCTACATGAAACTTTTTATCTTTTCTGTGAGTCTTCTCAATTACTGAGATTAAGGCACTTAAATTTTTAACGTCTTTTTTCGTTTTGATTTCCTTGCTACTGGCGATTTCTTCGTCGGACACAACACTAACATCACTGTTACTGAGCTTGCAGTCCTCTGACTCCTCACGCTGTTTGGACTTGAGCAAGGTATCTGCCAGGGTCCGCTGTTTCTGTTTTAAAGCTGCCTTTAGAGTGTCTTTTAGCTGAATCACTATAGGGCTGTGTGCTTTGGTTTGTTTACGTAATTGTCTTTGTTTCCACTTATTGTTTTTGCCGGTTCTTTCCTTGAGACATTTTTTACAGGAGGAGGGTGGTAGCCTGAAGGCATTGTTTTGAGCGGTGGGGATGTCCCTGGAGTCTAGCTGTACAGCTCCCGTGACGCTCACTACCTCTCGCTTCACAAAGCACGTGTCTCCTGTAGAACACTCCATTCTGAATAAAGAAACAACCACACAATATTATAAACCACACTCCACTTAACCTGAATCAAAATACATCCTCATACGAGTAGGTCCTATGTGTTTTTTTAAAATAATCTTCTGACACAAAGAGGCACATAACAGGAAGAAACATGTTCATCCTGCTTCCATGATAACAAAAGAAATTCAAACGTGCCCTTCCTACAATGTGTAGTAATATCCTGGGTTTAAAAATCACTCATCCATGTTTCCCCTAAACAAAGAAGGTCAGAGAATCAGAGGCAGCCCTGTGCTGGAGACTGATAAATAGTCAGGTAGACTGAGTATACCTGTACCTCTTTGTTCAGACAGGGTGGATCAATGTCCAATGAATTTATAGCACACAAAGGAATATTTAGCATACAAGTCTTCTCACCCCTGCAGTCCTACCCTAGGGCTGTTTACAAGAAATACAGGCAGTCTGAATTAAACACTTATAAATATCTACCTACCCTGAACAATTTTGCATCATGTTAAGACTCCTGCTGTGTTGAGATCAGAAAAACTTCCTCCAGGATTTCCTGAGGAGATAGAAGATGTGCATAAACCTGTGGCTAATGATCACATGGAGGTGACTGCCTGGTCAGCTGTTGGCTCCAGTACCAATCAGGGGTAAGGTCAGCAGCCTCCCAGTGGCCCCGGGGTGAGCAGCAGTGACTTACTCAGTGACATGTGCTCTACTGAGCTGCAGTGAACACACAGGGCACTAACACAGCACTACACAGCTCCTTTCATATTCCTTCCTTTTCATAAACAAGGTAACCAGATAGGTGGAACGTCAGGTCTAAACACGGTAAATGATCCTTGTAATGTTTTTTAAATATAAGTCTGTATAAGCCAAGTAAAGGATAAACAATCTTGGTATATATTAATCGGTTTTAAGATCACAGGATCAGACTTGTAGAAAGAATCTGTGTACTTTACACCAGAGGAACACGTGTTTGTAGGTGTACTACTATCACCGAGGAGTAGTAATATCTCTCTTATCAAGCCATCAAATTCTCTTCATATCTACTCCATGTCGGTAATGCTGGCTAAGTCAATAACACACCTTATAATTCCTCTATGAGCTGTCATTATACAGATTTCCTCAGTGAATGGCGAATACGTCAGGCATTTGAGGTTACACTATCAGCCAAAAACACATGTTGTTATTTCTTCACCTTGCAGTTGGAATTGTGATCCTGGTATGACAAAATCACCTTTTTTAAACACCTGAGATTGACCTGCCAGTTAAATTCTCCTGATTGACGTGCAATGACACAAGGCGGGCATCATCAATGATTACCTTTATAACGACTATGTGTAAGGTGCTTGACTCACATGAAATCACTCTCCCAGGATACAAACATTACTCCAGGTAAAATCTCTCGGCCTGTATGTTCGTATTAAATACACAAGCCTAATTAAGACATTGTCTTGTGTTGAGCGAGAGAGAGAGATACAAAAACAGATAAGTCACCGCCTTGCTAGAGGTGTTAGATAGCTGGGAGCGAGTCCCGTGCCTGTGACTGGTCCAGAGTTATCCTCCCCGCAACTCACCACAGCTCTAACAGTCAACCTCCTCCTGCTGCAACTCTCAGAAAATGGTGGATTCCAAACTCTGCAAGCCAAGGGGAAGCACCTGCTCTGACGACATCATAATTTGCATCAGATCACATGACCCCGAGATGGTAGCACAATAGAGATGCCTGACAAAGCTAATGTATGCTAATAAATGTGGCTATGCAAAGTCACATGGTATGCTAAGTTTGTAATAGAAAGATGGATTGCAACTGCTTTTAATTTATGATGTTATTTGAAATAAATATCAGCTACATAAACAGATAGGAATGCAATGCCAAAGTCATCCATCTACAGTTAGACAAATGTACTTTGGAAAATCCAAATTGATACACAAACGGCAGCGTAAAAAGGAGACCGAGGTGCCGTGACAAAAGCATTACAAATATTGGGTCAATGCACTGACACAGAAAAAGATAAGTTATTTTTCTGGTCATTGACACACTTCAGTCTCTTTGTCATATCTGGTCCCCTTAATATGAAGCAATGACAAAGGAAGCAATCACCTAGATCAAATCTTCACACCTAATGAAACAGTGTAATTGTGTGGATTTAACAAAATTCTACCTCCAGGATATACATTTATTTACAAAATTTTTTTTTTACCAAGCATGCCTTCAGGCAGAAGAGCAAAGTAAAATATTTCTGATTTGAACTTTAAATTGATTTTTGGGGTACCTGAAATGTAATTTCAAAAAAGATTCATTGCATGAAAAATACAAACAATTTCACACAAATTGGCGCTTCGCTTTGTGTTCAACTAAATAGAAACACACAAAAGGATTGATTAAATAAAGATCAGTATTCTATATCATTTACATAGTGGCAGATGAAATCAATTCATTTCATTGATCATTATCATAACTCCTTGTTTACAATTTTTTTAACCTGGCGAAAATTCAAAATGGAGAAAAGTAAGTTAATTTTCATGAGGTCCCATAATATCAGTCATATTATAAATGAACAGTTATTTTTCTCTTTTAGGTTCATAAAACAAACAACACAAAAACTGTAATGGATTATTGAAAACAAAAATTGATCATCCATGAATGCACATTTTGTATATCAGTAATGCTCTTCTTAAAGTATGATTCACTGAAAATTCGAAATCTTATTTTTAAAATTTAAACCCTACAATTGATATTACTAAGATTAAGTCATAACATAACATACTTTGTGGACATATTTGGGATGTGAAAGCTTCGTGGGGAACTATATTTTTATGTGGCGGAATATTATGAAAATCACAGAGTTTTTTTGCATGTTCAATTTACAATACTCCATATATTTGTCACTTGAATCTTGAGAGAATGGTCACTGTTCTTTTTAAGAAAGAGTTGTTGACCCCTGCATATTGAAATTCAACAAAATTAATGGCATTAATACCATACATTTACTACATGTATAAGAGAACAGGAGAGAGTTGTGCTTTAAAATGTGTCATCTTCCACAAGCAGGGACTACCAGCACTGTCTATGGCATAAAACATTATAGGTAATTACAACATCCCCATACTTAAAGATATTGGGAGTAATCAGGATATGGCTGGCCACACTCAGTATATCCTACTTTAGACTAATCTACTCCAACTTATCTGTATCTCCGATGACAGTTTTTCCATTTTGATTGATGACCCTGAATTGCTTTTTTTTTTATAATTACCGGTATTTGTTTTGAGAGTGTATGAAACTCAAAATTTATGCCTATAACATTAAGCAATATCATAACATGATAAGCAGAGATAGGACAAGTTATTCCTTTCTTTTTTTTTTGGAGTTATTTAATTAATGGGTAGTTTGTAGGTTCTTTAATAAACTGCTAGTAGGTTCACCATTAAAATCAACTTAACTGGAATTATTATCTAATGTAAATAAATATTTGTACTCATTTTAGTACAAGCATACTGTACTATGTACTAGCATGTACAAGTAGACTCAAGTTAATTTAAATTCATGTTACAGCACTTGGATAAGCTCATCTTTGTACAACGATTCTCCTGTATGCATTTAGTGGTCCAAAATCACTATCATTTTGCGAGATCTTAATATTTTGTAGAATATATTATCTACATATCTATTAAAAAAAATAATTCTCAGGAGACACTGGTCAGAAGATTGACTTGAACTTACATGGACACTTCATTTCTGGCAATTTGCAAGCTGGTGTAGCTACACTTTAATATATTTCTCGCATGAAGTCATTTACAGCAATTTAATTTACAAACTGTTCTGGCAGTCAAAGCCTATAAAAGAGGGTTTATTTGCTTGCAACATTTCTCTCTATTGTTCAAGAAAAGACAAAAGAACACAGGCTTTGTGTGTAGCAGTAACAAACAGTGGTTTAAGTTTTAATACTGCTCAATTTATCTTATAATCTCACAGTAAAGGAAAATTTGGAAATAAAATTGTGTAAACAATCTGGGAAAAGCCAGTTACACTTGAAAAGTTATCTAGGGAGAAGTAATCACTTACCAAAATTTTTATAATCACACGCAGTAAAAATACGAAATTGCAGAATTAAATATTACTAGTATCGTTCAACGTTTCATGCAACAGTGTATAAAAATTTTTATTAATGATAACTGTTGCAAATTAATTAAAACGGATGCCAAATTATTCAGGGAGAGACTAGTCGCTATTAATTTCTTTTGTGTACAGTATACATGATATATATAAGATATATGGTAATTCTTTCTCGCTTTTTTATTAATATGCCTCTCTTATTCCTCCAAATGTATGCATTAAGAACTCTTCAGTCGCAATAAGTCTCTCAATTTTCCCTCACAGTCAACAATGAGCAATCTGTAAACTTAATGACATTCAATTTGAACCAATAAACAATATTTTGGCCAAACATGAGACTGCTTTGTTGATCCTTCCATAGTAATTGTACAGACTGGAGACAAATGTAGAAAAGACGGAAGATCCACAAGTTTTAATATTACTCTTGATGTCTTAAATTATTATTAGTCCCCTACCGGTTTTCACCGGAGGGGACTATAGCTTTCCTCTGCGTCCGCCAGTCTGTCTGTCCATCCGTCTCTCCGTCTGTCTGTCTGTCTGTGTGTCCATCTGTCTGTCTGTCCCACTTCAGTTTTCCACTTTTTTTCTTTATGCTTTGAGGAATAATATGAAATTTGCTGAACAGCTTCAAAATGTCAAACTACAGATCAACTTTACACTTTTGTAGCATCTGGTTGACATATTTTCGAGAAAATTAATTTTTTTTATTTAAATTTTTTAATGTTCGGGTTCGATATTCTGCATAACAGTGCATTGTTTTCACAATTTCCACAAACCGGTAGGGGACGTGTATTGCTTATGCAATACTCTCAGAATGCTTGTTCAATCTAATAATCTTACAATAAAATACCGGTAATTGCGTAAACTCTGAAGTTAGATGTGGGAGGCTATTTAGTTTTGAAGATGGTGAAGTTGTAACCTTGGTAGTCTTCAATGTGACTTACTGAGCACAACTTATTGTTGGTGGCCACAGTGTTTAGATATAAAGCTTGTGTAAAGCATAACAAAACTGAGATAAAGCTGCTTAAACATGCTTACTTGCTGCTTTAATTATAGAAAGACTGTAGTGATACCAATGAACCCATTGTACCGGTATAGTGAGTGATACTAATGAACCTACTGTATAGTAATATGATCAGCATTAAGAAAATGTACCTCACAATTGAACATTTTATGCAAGAGATTTTTCGGGACGATAGTGAAAGAATGTACTTGTTTCACCCCAAGGCTAGCACTACAAAATCTTTTTTGTAATGGAGGAAATTCTAAAATAAAATTGAGTAAAAAATTCAAAAGTCAGCTATCTACTGATAGGAGACTTGATAAAAAAAAATTATTTTGTGTAAACACGTATATGATATATGTATATCAATAAATGGTAATTCATTCTCCATTGTTTACGACTACCTTCATCTGACTCATATTCATAACATTTATTAATGTATTAAATTCATTAAGTGACAAACAACAAGGACTATGAGAGAGTGTTGTTCAAATTACAAGGTAATTTGCATTGTTGTAATAAGTACCATGGGGATGTGTTGTACAACTTACAGGGCAGTTCTGTGTTGTTGTAATAAGTACCATGGGGTTGTGTTGTACAACTTACAGGGCAGTTCTGTGTTGTTGTAATAAGTACCATGGGGATGTGTTGTAAAACTTACAGGGCAGTTCTGTGTTGTTGTAATAAGTACCATGGGGTTGTGTTGTACAACTTACAGGGCAGTTCTGTGTTGTTGTAATAAGTACCATGGGGATGTGTTGTACAACTTACAGGGCAGTTCTGTGTTGTTGTAATAAGTACCATGGGGATGTGTTGTACAACTTACAGGGTAGTTCTGTGTTGTTGTAATAAGTACCATGGGAATGTGTTGTACAACTTACAGGGCAGTTCTGTGTTGTTGTAATAAGTACCATGGGGTTGTGTTGTACAACTTTCAGGGCAGTTCTGTGTTGTTGTAATATGTACTATGGGGTTGTTGTACAACTTACAGGGTAGTTCTGTGTTGTTGTAATATGTACTATGGGAGAGTGCTGTACATTAAAACTTAGAGGATAGTTCTGTGTTGTTGTAATAAGTACTGTGGGGGTGTGTTATACAACTTACAGAGTAGTTCTGTGTTGTTGTAATAAGTACTATGGGGTTGTGTTGTACAACTTACAGGGTAGTTCTGTGTTGTTGTAATAAGTACCCGGTACTATGGGATTGTGTTGTACAATTTACAGGGTAGTTCTGTGTTGTTGTAATATGTACTATGGGAGAGTGTTGTACAACTTACAGGGTAGTTCTGTGTTGTTGTAATATGTACTATGGGAGAGTGTTGTACATTACAATTTACAGGGTAATTCTGTGTTGTTCTAATATGTACCATGGGGTTGTGTTGTACAACTTGCAGGGTAGTTCTGTGTTGTTGTAATAAGTACTATGGGAGAGTGTTGTACAACTTACAGGGTAGTTCTGTGTTGTTGTAATAAGTACTATGGGAGAGTGTTGTACAATTTACAGGGCAGTTCTGTGTTGTTGTAATAAGTACCATGGGGTTGTGTTGTACAACTTACAGGGTAGTTCTGTGTTGTTGTAGTAAGAGAATGTTGTACAACTTACAGGGTAGATCTGTGTTGCTTTGGAGGTTTTTGTTAGGAACAATGTGTACAGGCACTGACTGAGTGACCATTAAAGGAAATACTCCATAAACTTCCCTCCTCATTACAGCTTATTGATTACTGGAATGTTACCAATCATCAAACTTAATATGCTTCAGAACTCACACAAAAGCCCTCCACCCATCTCTGTGAATAACAGCACACTAAAAACCATTGAAAGAAGTCATTTCAGTGAATATAAATTATCTGGCAGTGTTTCACAACATGTGGACACATACAAAGAGTAGATCCCACCATCATTTGTCAGTGACAAAATTTTTTCTATCCAATTTATATTTAATGTATCCTTTATATTTACAGAGTAATAAACATTATTTCTCAAGGGTTTTGTATCACAAATTCATTTGTTCCCCCACAGTTTTTTGTCGTAAATGGAGAGAAGGAAAATGACTCTGTGATGAAGAGCTTAGGCCTATTAAGGTAATCCACGACTGATATCATCAGTGCTACTTTCCGTTATTTTCATTGATTTCGCAACTCAACTGATGGTACAAATACAACATTTCACAATAACAGGCGCAAAGATCCCCCCACAACAACTTAATGTTTTAGGACATGTAAAAGATCTAAGGTACATTAAAATTTACAATTATATTTTAAATCTGTACATTATACTACAGTATATGTATTAAAATTCTCCTGAAAATTTGCATTTAATCTACTTGAACAAAAGAAAACACCTTTCTTATCCACCAAATTATTCACAATTAACACATGAACTTAAAATTTGAAATGAGAAAAATAAAAAACACTCGTTTATTTTCAAACAACAGGATAAGCTAACCTAGAGTGTGGTTTTGGGTTGGCCACATATCAGTGTGTACAACTCTTCAACAACCCTTGTATTACGAAAGAGAGGTCAAAATATTCAAACTTAACTCCTGCATGACCTTGACATTTCCGGATGAAATAAGTGAAAATTTGCAGGAACTTACAATATTTTTGATAATGTAAGATATCTTGATTTAATATTTAAAAATATGACTTTTTATTTACACTTGAAAATTCAGAACATAAATGCCAATGCTATATCTTTGACCTTTTCCAGATGACCTTGGTTGAATAATGTTATTTTAAAAGACCTTAACACAAAGCATGCACATCCTGACCATGCAATATGATGTCAGAGATATGTTTCCTGAGTATCTAATTTGCAAATTTGAAAAGATTACAGATGCGCTGGTTCCTACTTACACATTCTATTAACCATTGTACGAAGGGCTTTTAATATTTTTGCTCCACAGCCTGTATATAAGGACTTATTGCCTTAATCTCCCATCAACTTACCAACTTGTACTGCTGCAATATCAAGCCAATACTGTTCCTTGGATACAAAATCAATGAGTTTTATATGAAACTCATGATTTCCTTCTTTATAACGATTCCCACATTGCTTAATAGACCTTAGAATCGACTAATTGGACTTCATTTCTGATGCTGCTGAATGCAATATGACAAATGTTTGTAGTTCTCATCCATCCATATTTTTATCCACATTAAGTGGAATAGCCTTGAATTACAATTGTTTTGGGGAAAAAGAGAATTGTGGAGAGTATGACATCAATAGCTGGACAAGAAGTGCAAACAGCCACGCAGTGCTAACTTTCTTCTGCATGACTGGGGACATTTTCTCAACAATTGGCCTTTATGTTTAAATTAACCTTTTTTGCAGAGTATAATGATGACATTACTTGCACATCCCATTTCCATGATATGGATAATTATATGCCTTTAAGAACAAAATTATTTTAAACAATTGCACTTGCTCCTTAAGCTATCATTCTGTAGTAGAATTTTTTTGTTATACTTGATAATAAAACAGACAGAATATGAATTTATTCACCATAATGACCATAGGTTTTTTTGATGACATACATTGTAAAAATTTACATCTTATAATGGCTTAGTTGAAAATGGCATAAAACCAGAGGTATCAATAATTCATTAAGCTGTGACAGACACGCGCTCAAAACAAAGGCCTGTAGCACTTCAATTTCTCCTTGGGGTCAGACCTTCAAATTTATCACAAAAAAAAGAAAGTACACTACCGTATTTAAATGAGACGGGATAGTGATTTAAAGGCTCCTGCTGATCAAAATAATTACAAATCAGGAATACTCCACTTCATAATCAGTGGTCAGAATTTGACCACAACTGTTAAAATACAGTAATTAATTATTCAACACTTGATTTCAATATACCCATTCAATCAACAGTTAATATTCAGGCTTGACACATTACTGGACATTTAGTTAAATTATAAAATACACTTTTAATGCAGTATGTTATCAAAATAGTACAGTAGTGCACACAAAATTAAAAGATTATCTTGCACGGTTAATGAGTCTCATAGAACTTATAGCAACATGACATTCATAAAATTCTTGAAATTCCTTTAAATCAGTTTTTCAGTCAGTCTACAGATTGTAATTAAAAACAACAACACTCAAGTATTTCAGTTAAATTTTTCTCTTTAATAAATAATTTAAATATACTATATTACACTCAATGTCTCATATGAAATACTGTATATTCCTCAATTATCATACGTGAGTACTTAATTCCGCACTTCCACTGTTTTGCATCATATTGCGAGAATATGAAATCGCAAAAGCTGAATTTTAATCATCATTTACTCTTAATTTTACAAGAAAATTAATTCCTCTTGTTTAATTAGGAATCTTCAGTATACTGAACGCCTTCGTCTTGTTGATCATGTGTGTATTTTATGATACATGGATCATAGTCTTTATCTTAACATTAATTTTTTGCCAATATATTTTTGCAATATATCTGAAGATATTAAACTAGGATAATATTCATAAAATACATCCTAGTCTTTAAGATGTTAAACTAACAAATGATCCCCACATAAAGTTGCAGCCTAATGGACCTGTCAATTGATAAGTTTGGTCAAGGTGAAGCAAGTATAATTGCCAGAAATGGACCTACAAAAAGTCTTGGAAAACATTAATTTTAAGAACCCTCTCTACACTGCACTTTGAAGAGTTCTTTTAAACACACAGAGCAATGAAATTCCAAGATAAAGTATTTGTGTGTATTTCATTTTAAATTTGTGAGTCTATTTTATTTCAATTCATCAAATTCAGTACTTCTTTGTCTGAATATTTATCCAGGAAAATATGGCCAATACCCATCTTGAAAAATATGAAATAACAGATGAAAAATTCATTACCATCTTTGATAAGAATTTCAAAAGTTCTAGTATATTTAAAAGTGCCTAAGCATTTCCTAGGCACCAAATGAATGACTGCTAAAATGCATCATAAGATGGTATGATACAAATTGTCTATTGAATATATATAATATATATATATTCAAATTTACAGATCAATCAAAATCAAACTGTTGTTGATCAAATCTTAAAGATATGTTCATTTAAAAAAATCATTATAATGATCTGACAAGTCGCCAAAGAAATCAACATCTATGATGACAAAATACAGATAGGTTAGTGAAAGGAGGATCATACTAACAAAAGGATATGGCTTAAAGATTGATACACAACTCAAAAAATCAAGTGTTCCCTCAAACAGTTATATCAGTTCTATCAAACACCTGACCAGACTGTATATTAGGCTAGTCTACAATAACTAGAGCAAAGACCTTATACAACTGGCAGTTGTAAACCTGAGGAATAAGTGTAAAATCTGGCATTTTATGTTTGATAATGAAGTAAAATCAGGTAAAACCAACCACAGGATCATTTCATTGGCTGATACTTGCTGAATATGTTTGGAGCAACTATCAATCATGGATTTAAGACTGTTATTTTAAGCCATAACCCACCCTAGAGGCCTTAATATATTAAATTAATTCTAAAATGGCACTGTCACTTGAAGTTTGATTAGCATAGTATATGTTATGAGTGTTCCCATCAAATATCACATTTTACATCAAATTGGGCAGTGTCATACTTCAGAAAAAATTCTTAGTTTTGATAAGAACAGTAATAATTAAAGCTCTTCATTACAGCCATTCAACAGCCCAAAATTAACTGCTTCATTTTTACCTCAACTCAGGTCTATTTTCTCATTTATTTATGTCAGATATATTCATGTACGCATAATTTTCTCCTCTAATTATATATACTGAATGCACCGTCATAATTCTTGAATTGTAACGAGGCGACTGAGCTGAGGTCCTTGGTTAGCTATTTCTTTCCCCCCTGGGGGCTCTCTCGTATCTCCCACCACAGTCCAGTAGTTGCAGGCCATCCCATTTGGTGAACAATGTTTCACCAAACCTCACTAATTTACATGTTCATTTCTCCATTAATCAGACTAAATTTAGCATTCTTTGGCAATAAAGTTATATTAATGACCAATTCTTTTTTACCAAGTATATATCTTTGAGTGTTTGCTCTCTCTCTCTCTCTCTCTCTCTCTCTCTCTCTCTCTCTCAACAAATATCTAATAGTAATGTTTTTTATGTCACAGACAAAAAACCTATTACAATAGCTGAATAACAACAAAAGAAAGTTAGCCTTTGCACACTTTAAAATTCCCTGTAAATTTCTCAACAAACACTGTGACGTAAAGCTCCACATTGACTGGATTAAGGTCTTATACTTAAGCAGAATAACCCCCCACCCACCCAAATAAAATGTGATAACAAGACCAAAAAAAAAATTCCTATTAAGTCTAATACATAACCAAATCCAGTTGCTGACAATCAAAAATTAAAAAAAACATTTGCCCCCCAGAGATTTTGATTAATTAATGCTTGATGTATTGAGCCAACCACTCATTAGTTTTATTCACATCAAATATTTTTTTTGTGAAAGTCCTAAGAGATCTTGAGAGATTTTTCACTGTAAGTAATGAAAACTGAAGCCAGAAAAAAAATGAATGTGAGATTTTTTACTCTGTGAGTGGTTGTTCTCACGATTTTAAGCAGATCTTAACAAGATATCTGTGAGCCAATGCTCACTAGTGATACCCCCGCTCTGATGTGAATATGCAAAATAAGCAAAGTCGACATTTAACAGAAAACTGGCATCCGATTGGTACAGAAATATATCCAACAATATGGCATGCCTAAACAAATAGTGTGTTAAAATTTCAAGCATCTGCGATCAACAGCTGCTGAGAAATCTTTGACGAAAATTTGTTTGAAAATTTTGGCTAAAATAAACAAAGTACTCATTTAACAGGGAGATGACGTCCGATTGGTACAAAAATATATCCCACAATATGGCATGCCTTAACAAACACTGTGTAAAAATTTCAAGCATCTCCGATAAATAGCTGCTAAGAAATCTTTGACGAAAATTTGTTTGAAAATTTTGGCAAAAAATAAACAAAGTCATTATTTAACAGGATGTTGACGTCTGATAGATACAAAAATATATCCCACGATATGGCATGCCAAAACAAATAGTGTGTTAAAATTTCAAGCATCTGCGAAAACTAGCTGCTGAGAAATCTTTGACGAAAATTTGTTTGAAAATTTTGGCTAAAAATAAACGAAGTCGTCATTTAACAGGAAGTTGACGTTTGATTGGTACAAAAATACATCCCACGATATAGCATGCCTATACAAATACTGTGTAAAAATTTCAAGCATCTGCGATTAACAGTTGCTGAGAAATCTTTGACGAAAATTTGTTTGAAAATTTTGGTTAAAAAATAAGCAAAGTCGTCATTTAACAGGAAGTTGACGTCCGATTGGTACAAAAATATATCCCACGATATGGCATGCCTTAACAAACACTCTGTAAAAATTTAAAGCAACTGCGAGAAACAGTTGGTGAGAAATCTTTGACGAAAATTTGTTTGAAAATTTTGGTTAAGAAATAAGCAAAGTCGTCATTTAACAGGAAGTTGACGTCCGACTGATACAAAAATATATCCCACAATATGGCATGCCTAAACAAATAGTGTATTAAAATTTCAAGCATCTGCGATAAATAGCTGCTGAGAATTCTTTGACGGAAATTTGTTTGAAAATTTTGGCTAAAAATAAACGAAGTCGTCATTTAACAGGAAGTTGACGTCCGATTGGTACAAAAATACATCCCACGATATAGCATGCCTATACAAATACTGTGTAAAAATTTCAAGCATCTGCGATAAACAGTTGCTGAGAAATCTTTGACGAAAATTTGTTTGAAAATTTTTGTTAAAAAATAAGCAAAGTCGTCATTTAACAGGAAGTTGACGTCCGATTGGTACAAAAATATATCCCACGATATGGCATGCCTTAACAAACACTGTGTTAAAATTTCAAGCATCTGCGATAAATAGTTGCTGAGATAAATGCGACAGAAATTTTTGTTACGGACGGACAGACAGACGGACAGACGGACAGACGGACGGACGGACGGACAGACAGACACACAAGGGTAAAACAGTATACCCCCTCTCCTTCGGAGCGGGGGTATAATTACTTGCTTCTAATATCAAATCTACAGTATACATTTGGCAAAGTTGCGCAAGATCTAACATACACCACACATTCTGAACAAATATTAATGCAAATAAAAAGCTGATATTTCTGTCACAACAGACTAAACATTCAATCTTTTTAGCTTTGATTTCCAAAAACAATGGATCAAAGTTCACTCATAAAGTATTCTTCAGGAAGAGCTCAACACAAAAACTAAATGATGAATTATGTTGAGATAAAAAACAACAAATCTGTACGTAGCTGAAGTATGGTTACGGAGGAAAATTCAGTTAATCAGGAAATCTGTATGCAGACGGGCTGATTACTGATTGCAATAAATCACCACCATCTTCTGGACACGAATTAGCAGGATGTTCATATATTCATTTAATTCAGAAGCTTGTGCATTTGTCTTTTAAAACTAAATTGATACATCAGATAACAAACAAGTAACCACTACTTGAAGAAGCAGCACTTTTCTTTGCTTTGTCTAATAGTTCTAACATCCCAATCATATGTTATAGGGCTCTTGTCTTCATAACACATGCAGTTCATTTCAAATATTTCACAACTACAGGTACTGGCAATATACAAGAAACAAGGTTTAGAGAAGCAAGTAAAGCCAGTCCATGAATCCTACGTGTTTCTTGTGATGGTTTCAAAATACCTGGGCTTTTTTTAATAGAATAAATATAACAGAGATACCCTTTTTATACCCTCTCCTTGTATAACAAGTGAAGACAAAGAGTGAGGTTTGTACATACTAATTCATGTGTATTTGTAATTGATACCTGGTCTATGCAAGGACACTGGAGTTCTATCTCTTCTACACCTGCCGGTCACAGATCTGATGAGTACAGCTTCCATAGAAAGCTATATATAGACAGCAATACACATCTTAGCAATACACATCTTGCAACACTCACCCCCCCCCCCCCCCCTCCTCCATCAGTTTACTCTATGAATCACTCCAAAATGTCCATAAAGTATGCCAATACATTACATACCTGTATTTACCTCTTTCAGGAGGCATGGCTTACACAATATAAATCATCATATTTACACAGTCAATTTTTATGCATAGTAAGAGAGAAGAAAAAAAATTTAATGGCAGTTCTCAAAATACTGAACAGAGATTTGGACTGTTATTGTTAACATCTTTTGACAGTTTATGCGGGTTTGATGTCTCAATAACATGGTAATAATGAACATCATCTAAAATTGCATGTTTCAAAAATTAGTTTCATAATTATTACACTTGGTATTTAAATAGCAAAGAGATAAAACTGTTATTATCTGCAACAAAAATTCTAATAATACTTTCTAATTATAAGAAAACACAAAAAATTCTGATATTCTTAGTAGACTGACATTTAACAAAAAATGCTTGTACATTTTATTATTAAAACCAATATGCTGAAAAACAGCAAGGTTCCTTTGACGGCAATAGCTGAAGTGACGCCAGATCTGATGCAGTGATGCTGGATCTGATGCAGTGACGCTGCCTGCCCTTATAACGATTGCTAGCTTAATAAGCTTGTCAAAGGTACGTCACTGGCAATTTTATGCTCTTCACTTGGAACTGGCCACACTGCATGAAAATCAAGCTTTGTCTCCACTGCTTGGTTATGATAGTTTTTAAAGTTGTCTTTAAAAGACCAACCAAATTTTTAAGAATTCAAAAAAGAAAATTATATGTTGAGTAAGGTGAGCCAAACGGTCAATCTCCAGCAATTAAATCAGCAGAATAAAAATGAGATTTAAATATGTTTTAAACAAGAGAGTGAACAGTATCCATAATTCATTTGTCAACCCTGATTTGATAAACACTACCTATCCAGAGAAATGGGGTACTCTTTATATCATATTTTGCCAAAAAATAATTAAGTTAAACAAGTGATATTTCTTTCAATAAATAATCAAAAATCAAAATCCAAGTAATATGCACATCTCTGATTAATGTACAATTGATCTGCAAAATATCGACTTCCTATTTTCAAAACTGAAAGAGGAGATATCTGTACCATAGGGTTACCCTTTTGGCAGCCGCCCAACCCCCCTCCCCCTTCCCCGCCATTTTCAGTATTGAAATAACCAGATTTTTCCTTTGGAAAACCTGGTTAAAAAGGGAATTTTTATTGGACATTTTTCAATCCTGTTGGGTGTGAGATGGGGTTGGTTGGTGGTATTACTATAACATTTCTGAAATTGTGCAATAATATGTTTTCAATTTTTTTTTACCTACAGTATACAGTTCAGCCACTATGTAAATGTATTTTCTACAAATTCATATCCATATTTTGTTAGTAGTCTAATTCTCTATAACCAAAATACCTTAAAGTACTGATAATCAGTAAGAGAATTCAAAGCAATGCACGTATTACAGAAGATACAGATGGAAAGACGAATGAAAAGGGGAATAACTGAAACACAAAGTAAAGAACTGAATATGGTGGCGTATTATTACGCAGTACTACCGGTTATTCCCCTAACTACGCATACATTACATGCAACCAAAAAACCCCAATTATTTCTTTGCAAAAAAACACATTAAATGTGGCCTTATGTACAAATATCTGTTTTATTTCTCAAATACAGGTCACTAAAGTCTGCCTCATATGGTGTAATCTAGCAGTGACAACACATCTTTAATTAGCAATGACATCTTTTTTTAACAGTGACGTCTTTTTTAGGAGTGACTTCTTTAATATTCTTTGCTTCTTACATAAATGGACTTAAAATCATTCCTTGAGAAGCAGTACACGAGGTTTATGGTGTTAAGATGGAATAAGAGCTCAGGATGACTTTTGAGAGTGGCTTGTTTTAAATAATAGGATTATTCTTACATAGAACCATTTTAACAAGGGCTTGGACTTTGGGTAGTTGTGTCAAACAGCAATGTGACGTAGGCCTGTCTATTTCATTGCTGGTCACTCAGTCATGGCTCTTTGATATCAACAAGATTTGTCTGGCTTTTGAGTTTAAAGACTACGCAATCGATGTATATTTCGCTCTTCACAGCATCAATCTTAACTTGTTTTGACACAAGAAATAGATAGCTATGCCCCACTGAAAGTCGAAGGTCTTGTTAAAAATGGTTCTAAATCAAATTCATTGACATGAAATGAAATGTTGAAAATATTATCATCATACACCTTCAGATGATTCTCATTTGCTTTTTGACTTGCCAACAAATTGAGCTTCTTTCATTTTCGTGGATATGTGATACTGGTTTGGGATTACATTGTACCAGTATATGGATATTTATATATATCTTTATATTTCATATTTTTATATATATATTTATATATATGGATAGTGTATTGCATAAAAATAAAATGAAAAAAAATGTTTACATATGTTTTTAAAAGAAGAATTATTTTGATTTTAAAGCTGACTAAAAGTAAGAAGCTTATTTCAAAAGTGGCTTATTATCAAGAATGGCTCACTTATAAGATTTTAGGATAGATATAAAGCTTACTGCATAATTTGTTTCCTAAAACAGAACAAGAGCACATTATTCCACTTCCTGAGCTTTATAAATAGGTGTCAATTTGAGAAAAGAGCACAGATGTAAAGCACCCTTTCTCAGTAAGCTCCCAGGACTTACCAGTCTATATCTATGGTCAACATAATATTTATTTCACTTCAGTCTAGATATATCTTCCCTTTTTAAAAGCCAATTTTTGCACTTAAAATAATGACTTTTAAAAAAAATCACAAAAAGTACCGTATGAAGACACCATTTGCAGTTGAGCAAGAACTTTTTCATTTTTACTCATTGGCAAGTTTATCATGACAGTACTCAAACTCAAAATAATTTATGTTCTCAAAAATGAATCAATAAAGTAAATTTTTGAATAATCGGGAGTTTGTTATAACAATACACACACTGACATTTTTATTTCTGCAGGATGTTATTCAAGTCAGCATTGACACAGTTTGTATCTTATTTTTACACTGATCTTGTTGAAATTTTTATATCTGGTATTCAAAAATCACGACCACCAATTCTCTCTTTTTTTGATTTCATACAAAGGTAGTTTTTGTATTACACTTAGGTTGTAGATAGCTCGCTAGCTGCTTTATATATATATGAATGAGTACTTGTCTGAAGCTTTGATTCACTTGTCTACAGACCATCACCTCATCCAGAGGCCGACTCAGTGCTGAACTAGTACAGTGACTCAAATAAAGAGGTTTGATACTCACAGCTCTGCCCTGTTGCTGTAAGTAAAGGGAGGAATAAAGCATAAAAACCAAGTCAGAACAAGCAAAACCTATCAACATTTCCCTTCCTTTCTTATTTTGTTTATCATAATCATGTCTTTTTCATTAATGTATCATAAAATATTCACAGGTTTAAAAAAAAAATTATCTTAACATTTATTTTCCTGATTTCAAATAGCATTGTAAACATTCAGAGTACACTACTAATAACAAGGCAGTAATTAATTCTAAGCAGTCTGAGAGGGTGTTACTGTTTCAGTGTCTCATTAACTAAGAGTGCATCTTCCAAACCAACATAAAAATACTATTTAGCTTCCCCTACATTTCATGTATATGCATGTATTTGCAAACCATAGCGACTATATACATTAAAAATTAAGAGCAGTCAATATATCTGCAAAACATATCGTAAATCTTAAACTATATAAAGAGTTAAGTTATTAAGTGTATTAAATAAGAATATTCATTGGATAATCATTTTCTATAAATTGATTGTTAGGCCATACCAATTTGTAACGTAGTTCCTTGGATTCGACACTTTAATTTCAGATTAAATTAAATTTAAATGTTATAAAAAATATATATCTGCCAGCGTGCCAGGAAATATCTGAGTATAAATTTTCTCAATTTTTTTTATACCAAACACATTTAAAAGGCCTCTACACACACGGTAGAATATGACAGACAGGAGAGGAAGGCTTAAGAACATTTCAAATGATGCCTGTCTTTATTTGTTCAATAATCATATACAACGGATTTTGAAGCATTTTACGATGCAACTAAACAGAGAACATTGACTGCATACGAAAAAATCAGCAACGGTTTCGTGAATATTATCAATGAAATCAAAGAAAATGCTTACAGTGATGCAGTTGAGATTTTAAGACAAAACATGTTCTTATCAATATGCAAATATTTAAAAAAAAGTTAATAGAAATGAAACTAAACTGCAATTAAACACATCATTCAAAATAAGACAAGTGGTATGTAGATGAGTTTTCATGTCTCATTAATACTCTAAAAGACTTATTCTCTCTAAGGAAAAATTACTGGCAATGCGATTAACTCGAATAATTTCACTCTCTTCCTCCAATTTTTTTAAATTGAAAATCTGAAGAACTATTTTACAAATTGGTGTGGCCTTACAGGTTTGTAATAAGATCGTACTTTCTGTAAATAGTTAGATCCACTATAATGTATTGTTACATCTACAAAAAACTTCACTGAAAGTTGCAAGAAAAAAGGATTCCATGACAAAAAAAGCTTATAAATGTGGGGTAAAATATCCAATGCAACATGAGGATTGCCTGAGAGATCTGAAGTCCAATTACCTGGTAAGTGATCCAACATGTAGCGCAGGAGCAGCTGGGTTCCATTGGCCTGGTTGTAGATGTTGAGAATATCTGGACTCAGTGGGTTCCCCTTTAAACCTACAAAACACACAGCCGTATGGTCAACTATTGCCACCTACTTGTATTATCAATAAAACAGTTACAGTCACCATCCTCACTGTCAATGATTTTGAATTATTGAATCGTTTTGAATGAATGCCTCCTCTTTACTGCCAACATCTGTTAAAAAATCTATTATGACTGGCATAACAATTGATTTTCACTAAATGAACCAAAAAAAATTAAAAATTAAAATCTTATGTTGACCATAGATATAGACATGTAAAATTTAACTGCAAACAAAATAAATTGCACTGTAATTTACTAACTTGACTAATATTTCCCAAATAATGCTAAGATAAAGATAAATGCATCAGTCAATATGAAGACAAAGAGCAGTAACTCTGTCTTTCATTTAAAGGGGCATGGTCACGATTTTGGTCAAATTTTATTTTTCTGTTTTTATTATTTACAATGCTTTAGGAATGCATTTCTAATGATCAAATGAAATTCGGGTGCCAGTCAATTAGTTTTAAGAAAGATGCAGGGCTTACAATTCTTCGTATTGTAAACAAGGCTCGTGCCCTGTTTTTGTTTACATAGGTTCAATATACCAGTAAAAAATCTTTTTCAAGCTGATTTGTCTATCTTCTTATTCATTTTAAGCATAAATAAACAGTTCTTAATGATTAACACATTCACTTGAGGTCTTAAAAAGGAATTTTCACTTCAACATTCAAAATGCAAACAAAAGCTTTGTTTACATTGCGAAGAATTGTAAACTCTGTAACTCGCTTATAACTCAACAAATGACATCCAAATTTTGGTTGCTTATTATTAATGCCTTACCGAAGCATTGTAAACATTAAAATTGAAAAAATAATTTTCGACCAAAATCATGACCAGGCCCCTTTAAGCAGATCAGGAAAAACATCATTTTTACCATAATTCAATATTTTGTGTTGCTTATTGGTCTGAATCTTATATACACATGATTGAATCTGCCTTTAAATGCATATTGTTTCTTTGTTATGTGAATTTAAAGATGTTGGGCACAAACTGAATTGACATCAATGAAAGCATTCAATGTATTACTGATATTAAACATGATAAAATAACTGCTGTATTGAAAACTTTAGATTAGGTACAAGGAATTGACTATGCTGTAAAAGACTTTGCATTGTCATTATAATAGGACATGGTCATTACCTAAATTCTGTAAATTAAACAACTTCCCAAGCTCAAAAGGAAGCATTCGAAGCAGGTTGTTATAGAGCAGGAGTTCCCTGAGTTGAGACAGGTCGCCCAGCTCCGAGGGCAGACTCCTGAGTTTGTTACTGGACAGGTCCAGGTAGGTCAGCATGGTCAGGCGGTTGATTTCTGGAGGGATTCGAGTGATGTTGTTCAGGTTTAGGTACAGCGATGTCAAGTGCTGCAGCTTCCATAAGTCTGGTCCAAGATTTCTTACAGTACCTGGAAGTAGTATATACAAATGCTGCTATATCATGAAAGATAGCATGTCAACATGCATATTAACAATTAACTTAATATAACCACACACAAAAAATATATATAAAACAGTTTTCTCAGAGAATGCAAAACACAATTATAACAATTGTCTTTTTGGGGGTATCCCTCTAATATGGAATAGATAACAGTATTTGAAAATTAGTCCTGATTTTGAACAATATCAAACTCAAAGAACTTGTGATATACATGTTATCAGTACATGTATTAAATACTTTGCTAGCCAGTAATAGAGAATATGATCACAGTGTAATGAAGATATGAGCAAGATAGAAAAAACATGGCCAAGGAAACACTATTTTCATGCTTTCATTAATTATTAAAATTTCAATGCTAATTGGTCTATATATGTCCTTCTTCAACTGTTAATACACTTCTATGAAATAAGTAAAATAACTGTATCATAAAAATAATCACATAAAGTCTAATTCAACATAAATTCTCTCTTGTTGCAATCATATCTTACCTGTTATTTCTAATTCAGTCCAGGTGGACTTTTTCCCTGCCGCTACATCTTCAGCCGACATGAACGTATGAGTCCGTCTTGGATTTGGCGAGTCATATTTGTCATATTTGTCTCTAGGCATCTTCTAACCTGTGGGACAATAAAACCATATTTTTGATGCCAAAGAATGATTCCAAAAATTACTGGGTAGTTAATCAACGTGGTTTGTGTTTTTTTCAAAGAAAAGGATATATGATTACTATTTATCTTAGATTTGATGCATTAGCCATTTAGATTTAAATGGTTTTGCACTACTTATGAAATAGTTTATTTATGTCATTTTATGAGAGATTCTACCTTGGCTTAGTTCAAAAGTATTAATGCATACATATCAACATTATGAACCTAATATCAACAAATCAAAATTTAGTAATTTACTGTTGCTATACATAATTTTATTGCTATCATATATTGAAACATTTCATTTGGTGATAAAATTCTCCATGTTTGATAGGAAGGTATTCTTTTTGAAGACATATGTTATCATCTATGGGACAACTACAATTCATAATATAGCAAAGTTGAAACTATAATACTTAAATTACTTTCACAGTACCAAATACCTATGACAAGAAAATGAAAACCCAGTCTATGCTTTTAACTAGTAAGTTGATTTTAATGCAATGGTGTGTGGAATTCTAAATCTGGGACAAGTCAACAGTCTTATCACCATATCTATCAACATCCAAAGAGTGTCCCTACTTTGTGTGTGATGTGCAATTTTTGTTTTGCTGTTTGGAACATAGTCAATATATGAAAATTCACATTATATACAATATCATATTGCAGAACTTACACATTTAAATATAAGGACAGTTCCTTTGCACAAATAACTTCAAATCAATAAGGTCTAAATGTTTCAGATTAAATGCCATTGTGCCCTTAACACCCATGTGCATGGGTCTAAACATCAAACGATTTTGCAACCAGAGAGCGAGTTGGAATATATGAGATCACTACCTTGACCAAAACTACTTTTACATCAACCTTAAATAACGAATAACATTTGTAAAAATTGGAATAAACAACAAACAAATACTGATCTATGAAAAATTCAAACAATAAACAAAAGTAAATTACTTATATTTTACAGTTTTCTTTCTTTGCATGATATAAAAAGAACTTTTAAAATATAAATATTTTCTTGCTGTTAATGTAATCTGCAGTGCCCATGTGCAATACCTTCATCGAAACCTTCTACAATATTCCAAAATATGATGAAGTTTCAGATTCTTCTATGAACAGCAAAAAAAGAAAATGGCTTCTTCTTTCGTATCCTCTCTAGGTTTTAGCAGAAATAGCATTGAATTACAAGACGTGACAACTTTGAGTGAAAATATTTACGACCCTTTTAATTTTTTTTGTAACGTTATTCTACAAGATTTTATTTATTAAAAAAGACACTTTGAACAATCTGTATTTTTTTAGAATTAGATAACTCGGACATAATTTATGTTTAATAAGTTGAAAACAAAACAATTCTTATTTTTCTTATTTTATATCTGGATCATAATAATAAAGAGCTAAAATAGTAATTAAAAAAAGTGATGCGCATAACACATGTATAAGATTCCTTTTCGAAATGAAGTATTTACATGAATACATAGTGGAGTCAACAGCGAACAACTTATTTAAAAACAGTCCTTGCCTCAACATGGCGGCCACCATGGGTTAGTATGGAGCAAATTAATTATGCATTTAAAAATGTATCTTTATGCAAAATAAAAGAAAACATATGAGATGAGGTGTTTAAAATGGTATTTTACTTGTTAAAAGTATGATAACATGGACAGTTTTATGATTTATTCTTTTTAAATTTTGTGTTATTTAAAAGATTTTATAGAGGCAATTCGAAATAGATTCTTTTTACATTAACCTGTGGGATGTTTGGATGAAGCGAATTCATTCTCTTGAATCTCTACCTGGTCAATGTTAAATAATCATATAATCAGATAATCATTTCATGAAAAATAAATCAGTAAATTAGTTACACATTATATTACATTATGTTGATTGTTTACATCATTCCTAATGAAAATCCCTATTTAACTCTAAATTTAAATCAACTTAAAAGATGTTATACACTATGCTCAGAAGAGGTAGCATTTACATTTTAGTGAAAAATAATAGAAGTAATCGATTGTTAATTGATTACTTGTTTTAAAGTCATCGATTACAGGACAAAAATGGGTGTAATCAATTACACAAAATTCCACTATGTAATTGATGATTAATCAATTACATTTTTAAGTAATCTTGCCCATGCATGAATTTCACATAACTTTGAAAAAAAAATGTATTGGTGGTTACAATGCATTATCATTTCAAGACTGTCTTAAATTGGTTCTATGTTTAATATAACCCGCATTCATAGGTTTAGGAGAAATTATGTTTTAAAAAACCCAAACAACCCCCTATTATGATTTTAGGTTTCCTAATTTGTTTTTACTGAAATGCTGCAATCTGCAAAAATTTGAAATTTTTGGAACACATTATTGACTATATATCAGATATTTATTGGGGTTGTCTGGAAAGATCATTATTGTAGAGGTAGCTAACATGTAAATAAAATTCTCAATGAAATTTTACGGATTAAGTGAATAAAAACCATTTGTTTGAAAAAATTATTTTTAATTTTATTGCCATCCCTCATAGGTCTGGTATTTTGTAGTGGTGTTAAATGTAGAATTAGCTTTGGGCAGCCCAAAGAACAGAATCCTAGGTCTGTCACTAAACTTCTTTACACTTTGATGTTTACAAAATTTGAAAAGTTTTACCTATTTCCAGTAAGTACTAAGGGAAAAAGCTTTTTATATACTCACAGCACTTGATAAAAAATCTTTTTTGTATCTTTTAGACATTTTAAATTTTAAGAGCAAATACTGTTTTTTTATAATTTAGTACATTTATGTTTTCAGTAAAGAAAAAATTGCTTTGTATTCATTATTAAAGGTTTTCTTTTGCTAGCGCAAAGATTATCCCAGTTACGAGGAATTTCCAACTTTCTCACTGCCACAACACCGATGCTAGTGCCAGCATGCACATTAAGCAAACGTAATATAAAAGCGTACAAAGATGGTGGCAAAGAACAGAAAAGAGTCTGGGCACCAAGGTGATTATTAATGAAGACTTTATATAAACACTGCCATAATCGTAAATAGATTATGATATAGTAGAAGACGTCTAAAATTCAACAGTTGGAGTTAATTCACAGTTTCAGTTGGGAGAACAAGTGTAGTTCAATCAATATCTTATAAACCCTATGCTAGAAAGACACAGTAGTACCCCTTTAGCAGTGGATGACCCCTATTGATCTGAGGTCAACAGGTCAAACATCAAACTACCGGTACTCTGAACTCTAGACAGTATCCCGAGATTTCTTTGCTTGACAGACATCAAACTTGCTACACAGATAATCCTTAAGAAGTAGAGATCCCCTTTTGATTAAGAGGTCATAGAAAGACTGATGGTTTCTACTTGTGGTATTTCATCTTTGATAAACCATCAAGAAATCAAGGGCCAATTTTCATCAATAACATCTGAAGTCTTTAGGGCATAGTATTCATATGATCAATACATTTTCCTTAGTTCAAGAATTGATAAATCACAAGAAGATGATATTAAATTTATTGCTTACTAGTCATTAATTATCTTTGATTGGTCTTCCAATAACCCTATGCCATATCATATTTCCATGGTCAGAGCTAAAGTTATATGATGCTAGAATTGTATTTTTAGAATAAAGAAAACAATTTTTGAGGAGAAGAAACAGGATGCTGAGTTTTTGTCACGAGTTCCTGAGGACAGTATTTATTTGATGGAGTTGTTCCCCGAGTCAGAATTCTCCCTCCAAGACGCCATTAAATTACAAAAGGATTACGCTGATCCTTTCATTATGAACAATATGGACGGTGTTATATATCTGGACATCCTTTGTAATATGAGAACAAAGAAGCAGGTGCATTGATGGGACGATAGTGGTTTAATCTTTATTTCTTATTTTAAAAAACCTGATTAATATGACAATTTTAACGTTCTAGTTTATTTATATTTTCCAGCATGCATTTGTTCAAATCCTTTTTTCAGACCAAATTCATATCTGAATTCACAGAGAGGTTGTTTTTTCCAAATCCCTTTGAAGTTGAATTACCAAGGAGATGCTTAGTTATCTGTAAGGTAAATAGAATTTATCAGAACACAATGAATTTTAAATATTAATTATAAATAATCCTTTAGCAAGGCAGCTTTTCTGAATCAGTTTTAATACAATGAAGGTAATCATACTCATTCTGTTTTATAGAAAAATCATAAAGATTCACTCATTTCATTGCATGAAATGTAGATCTTTTTTTCTAGTCCTTTAAAATTTATTTCATTGCATATGCTGATTATGTGTGAGCAAATCCAAGGGTATCCCTATTCCATAAGTGTAATGATGAAACATTTCATAACATGACCTCAATGTATTGGATATAATAAGAGATGATCATCAGTGTGTCATCTGATAGAGTAATCCTAAGATAATTGAGCCAAAATTTCAAAGTACTGGTAAACATACACTTAGTTGTGCCATTGGAGCAGTTTTTACATCAGTAAACTTGACTATCAGAGGGATGAGAATAATTGATACATATGGCTCCCTACCCATATTTTTCATAGACTCTAGGTGATTTATTCTTTAGCCAGTAATACAGTAAAATGCGGTTATAGCGGAATCCTAGGGACCAATGGATTTACTTCCTTTTATCAGTAATTAGTTGTACTTGTATAATGATTTCATGATAATAACTTTAGCAAATTTACTTTATACATGTTTTCTTTCACCATACCACAATTTTTGCTAATTGGGCTTAGAATGAAAATACATTCTTTTGATACCTTTAATAATTGGATTGTGAATTGAAGAATTTATGTGAAAATAAATTCATTCAAACTATTATGTTAAATGGTAGTGCAAACTTTTTAAACTGTAGAGAAATTTGTCATAAAAAAGTTAATTTTCATTATTATTCACTTCTACGGAGCTCAAAATCAGTTCGCTATATCTGTAAATTCTTTATATCCAAATTTGTTATAAACTGTAAAATTTTGTAAATATTTGTTAAGAATTTTACCATGGACTCACAAAAAACTTTGCTTTATCCGAAATTTGCTATATCAGTGTTTGACTAAACGATTGCTACTGTATTGTGATAAAATTATAAAATTCATGGCAAATTTTATATCATTTTGATATTAAACATTTTTTTGTACCAAAAGTTGAGTACTGTTAAATATCTAAATTAAGAGGGCTCCATGATGGTGGCTGTTCATATAATTAAAGCTATATATGTACCTCCTTAGACAAGTAGCTTTGTATAAAGATATTACTG
Organism: Magallana angulata; assembly: GCF_025612915.1. Taxonomy (NCBI): domain Eukaryota; kingdom Metazoa; phylum Mollusca; class Bivalvia; order Ostreida; family Ostreidae; genus Magallana; species Magallana angulata. The sequence continues at coordinate 5,818,033 of NC_069120.1, read as the reverse complement.
TTAGAAAATGTTAGAAATTTAAGGATAAGATATTTTGATTTTTTCTTTACTAAAGATTAGATGATGACCAAAAAGTTCATATTTGAAAGTGTAAGGCAGTTCTGATGGGGAATTTGCTGACCCCCAGCCTCCTTAACCACTTAAAAAATTTACTTCTAGCTTAAGGTGGAATGAATTAAAATAAAAATTTTATTTATATCAAAGTTTCCTTTTTTTATCTGAGTTTTCTAAAGAAAAAATCATGTAATTGAAATGGTGAAAATGGCAGGGAGGCAGCTTGTATGGATAACTCCTCCAGACCTACAGTTTTTAAGATACTAAGTTGTTGTTTTGCAGATCAATGCATATTACTTGGGTTTTGATATTTGATAATTAATGAAAAAAAAAAATCTCCTGTTGTGTTTATCAATGTAGAGTTTGGATGGATCATGGATACTGTTCACACAAAAGAAAACCTGGTTTGCTATCACATTGACAGCTTTTCTCTTGTTATAAGAATTTTAATACTAAGACCTTTTGTTTATTTTCTTCCAGACTGAGGAGGAAGCCTTAACAGCTCAACGATTAGGAGCAGTATTCGCAGGGGATGAAACCATTGCACAAAGGGCAAGTATATCTGTGCACTGACTAACCAGTGCTACTGATTGTATTGTTGATGGACAAATCAGTACTGTTGTGTGTAATGATGACTGACCAACCAGTGCTGCTGTGTGTATTGTTGAGTGACCAACCAGTACTGTTGTGTGTATTGTTGACTGACTATCAGTACTGTTGTGTGTATTGTTGACTGACTATCAGTACTGTTGTGTGTATTGTTGACTGACCAACCAATAATGTTGTGTATTGTTGACTGACCAATCAGTACTGTTGTGTGTATTGTTGACTGACCAACCAGTACTGCTGTGTGTATTGTTGACTGACCATAAGTACTGTTGTGTGTATTGTTGACTGACCAACCAATAATGTTGTGTATTGTTGACTGACCATCAGTACTGTTGTGTGTATTGTTAACTGACCATCAGTACTGTTGTGTGTATTGTTGACTGACCAACTATTACAATTGTGTGTATTGTTGACTGACCATCAGTACTGTTGTGTGTATTGTTGACTGACCAACCATTACTGTTGTGTGTATTGTTGACTGACTAATCAGTACTGTTGTGTGTATTGTTGACTGACGAACCATTACTGTTGTGTGTATTGTTGACTGACCAACCATTACTGTTGTGTGTATGGTTGACTGACCAATCAGTACTGTTGTGTGTATTGTTGACTGACCATCAGTACTGTTGTGTGTATTGTTGACTGACCAACTATTACAATTGTGTGTATTGTTGACTGACCAATTAGTACTGTTGTGTGTATTGTTGACTGACCAATCAGTACTGTTGTGTGTATTGTTGACTGACCAACCATTACTGTTGTGTGTATTGTTGACTGACCAATCAGTATTGTTGTGTGTATTGTTGACTGACCAACCATTACTGTTGTGTGTATTGTTGACTGACCAATCAGTACTGTTGTGTGTATTGTTGACTGACCAATCAGTACTGTTGTGTGTATTGTTGACTGACCAACCAGTACTGTTTTGTGTATTGTTGACTGACCAACCATTACTGTTGTGTGTATTGTTGACTGACTAATCAGTACTGTTGTGTGTATTGTTGACTGACCAATCAGTATTGTAGTGTGTATTGTTGACTGACCAACCAGTACTGCTGTGTGTATTGTTGGCATACCAACCATTTGTATTTACTGACCCCATGGTGTGTACAATGATTGACTTTTCATGTCTATTGTGTAAATTGAATGAACAAACTTGACTATCTTAAGTATTGAATGTAACTAAAGGTGACTATTCTTGGTATCGGCTGACCAAACATGACTCTTGTGTATCTTGACCAATTAACCATGACAATGTGTGTATAGGCCAACTAGCCATGACAATTGTACGTTTTGACCAATTACACATTAGAAGTGTGTGTATTGACCAATTAGCCATGACAATTGTATGTATTGACCAATTACACATGAGAAGTGTGTGTATTGACCAATTAGACATGACAATTGTATATATTGGCCAATTACACATGCAAAGTGTGTGTATTGACCAATTAGCCATGACAATTGTATGTATTGGCTGACTAAACATGGTGCATGTATTGATTGTAATGACTGTTATGTTTTTTCGACAAACAAAGTTCCTTTTGTTATGCAGCAATGGCAGTCTTTAATTTTATGCATTCTTTCAAGATAAATTTAGTAGCTTTTTGGGGTATTTCTTAACTGACAAAGAAATATAATTGGATGTTTTTGTGCATTACTACTGACACTTGTCATGATTTGTTAAAAAATTGCTGTAATACACCATTTAAGTGTTGTCAGTCTTCATTTTCTTACAGTTAGACCGTAAAAAAGGAGATATAACTGCAAATGATTACGATATTGTTTTATGTACCAATGAGATGCAGGATGCGTTGTTCAATTACCGCAATCTTCTCAAAAACAATTACCCCTCCGAAGAGACATGTGAGTACCAAAATATTTGATTTTTTGTTAAACTTTCTTTTAAATCATTGGTAAAGTGACTCATGTACTAATGTAGCAACTACTGGTAATGTAGCAACTACTTATGTAGTGAAATATAATAAATTTCAGTCTCCCTTGATAACGATGTAGAAAAAATGATGTTGAAACAGAAAGAGAGTGTCAGCTTCACCTGTAAAAAGGAGGGGTCCCTGGGCAGGATACAGATCCCTATTGGACAGGTAAGTGTTTGTAAAAATGTCAGGGAGAGTTTATGGAGGGAAAAAAGAGAAGCACTCTCCCAAAAATGTTAGATTATGTTACTCAGAGGGCTTCATTACTTGTATTGTATGGTAAAAGATTAAATATCAAAAAGGCTAAACATATATAAAATACATGTATTGAGATGACTACATGTATGCACTTTGTTGTAATAGTAAATACTAGCTGCAATTATTTTTTTTTTGGAGGGGAATTTAAAAGACTACATGTATCATTATTAAAGTGATATTTGGTACATAAATGTGTTGTTGTGTTTTAGTTAAACCTGGAAATAGACCAAATCACAGAAAACTATGACTTTTTCTTTTCAACCTTATTAAAACATCCTAAAGTGGCACAGGTCCGACCAGGAGGTAAGGAGCAATGGATCAGCAGGCTTAAGCTCATCACTTTTGTGTGTAATTATTGTATATACTGAAAACAAGATTATTGAAATTTAAAATTAAATCAATGTATAATGTTTTTATTGAAAGTCACTATTATTTTTCAACTAAAACGTGCACAATTTTAGTGGTTATGGATTGAAGATTTCGGGTACAACATTGTGTACCTTTTCATTAAGTAATGCAATACTGGTAATTAAATTTTGCAGAGAACTTTGTTACGTCTGCACGGTTACTGGTGCCCCCATGTCCTGAACAGCTGAAGTTAAAGGATGATGAACTCCGTCGTATTGACACACCTGCTAACAAGAGAAAAGCGCCACAAAAAGACTCTACGTCAGAGAAAGTTGACAGTGATAGTTTTACTGGGGATTTATTAATGAGTGCCTAATGCATGTACTTGTAGTCTTCCTTTTTTTTCTTATTAAATATGCTTTATGATATGGATATGTGTCAGTTTTACTTAGCCATAAAAATACCAAATTTGTTTTTGTGGAGATGGTTGTATGATCATTCATATAATATGTCCACCTCCAGCCTTTTGAATTTTATTGGTTACTGTGTACAGCTTCAATTTAAATCTAATATACTACTCCTTGTATTTTGTTTACACATGTAAAATTATAAAAACTTTGAATTATCATTCTTATCAAAGAACATGCTTCTCCTCTGCAAATTTTAACCTAAATAAAATGTACACAAATTTAAAGCATGGGGTTTGTTTTTGGCTCATTTTAGCCATTTCATAAAAGCTTACTACTTTTGTTTAAAAGTTGCTAAATTTGCCCCCAAATGTATACTTTATTGGTTTGCAAGATATCTTGAAACACTGCGGCAGCCAAAATTATTAATTTTCTGTTGCTCCCATTCATTTCCATGCCTTTTAGGAATTAAAGGGTGATGGTTAAACACAAAATGGAAAGTGGAATATATATATAGTTATCATGAAACAAAACCACTCAAAAAAATTTATAAATAAAACCAGATACCATTTCATTTAGAATAAGTGTTTATATCTCGGCAAACTTTTTTTTTTCTTTACACAAAATGCATCATTACAGTAAAACTTGTTTAGTGTAGACACAGACATAGCAAACTCCTGAATGGAGCCAAGTTCTGTGGAGTCACCAGCAAAATTCCTTTCAAATCCATTTGGAATTGTATGGTCATAGTGAATGTACAGAGAAAGCAAATTGAATTTGAGTGATGTAGAGATTAAAAAAATTTAAAAATTTACATTTCATACAATGAAAATTTTAATAGTTTAAAAAATTAACAATTACAATTAACATAATTGTTTTAATAAACGACTATGTGCGGTATGGTCAAATACATGTATCTGCCCCCAATTTTAACCAATTTTTTATTAGTACATGTATCGTATAAAAATCAAATCTTAATTCAGAAATCATTGTACAGAAGATGCCTATCATTTTAATCTCGATTTTAGTCATCATTGCTCATTCGCTATTTATGTATGACGTCACCTAAATGACCTAATTCCTGCAAATTTGCAAACAAATGAAAATATTCTCATTTTTGCTTTATATTTTGCATTAGGACGTATAGAGCGCAGGTCTGCTCAAGTACGATTTTAACATATGCATTTCTTTAGATAATCATACACATTATACAAAATAATGGTACTTGAGCAAGCCTGCGCTCCATGTTTGTCAGTATAAAAATCATTGGAAAACGCCCATATTTTGCTACAAAACATTGATTTATCAAAATAAGGCAATCTTCATGATGTCATTTCTACATTATGACATCACTGTGGGGATAACCTTTTACACACCTATTTTCAATATGATTTTAACTATCTTCCACCTTATTTTTAAAGCTCTTAATAAAATTTTAATTTTGGGGGCGAAAAATGCATAATACCGCACGTAGTCCTTTATTTAATTCATTTTTCACGATGTTATACAATATAATATGCTGGTAAGTTGGGGCAGTTTTATGCTTTATAAACCATGAAGGTTTCCAAAGAGCATATTTTCATGCCATAAAAGCATGAATAGAAGTAATGTAGAGGAGAACAGTTATTTATAGCAAATTCACTAAACTTATCACTACGAATCAGTTATACCGATATTATTACAAATTAGGTTTGTTACTGACTGTCCACAGAAGAATGTTGGGTTGTTAAAATCCAAAGAAGGCTGAGAGAAGCCGAGCTTGTTACATGTATTTATCATGACTGTAGATAGTGACAAACCTAATAAGTGTATTTTTTTGTCAAGGACCTATATTTTTTATATCAATAAACTGAAGAAAGAAATACATGCATAATGAAAAATGACATTACGGCCAACATGTTGCAACTTACTGACAATAGAAATGTACCTGTAGTTGGCAATTATGTGACGCATTTCATCCATTGACTTTGCAATATTTTAGTCTGAAGTTAAATAAGTACAGATATCCATTGTTCCTCAGGACTTGGCTTTAAAGTTTGAAGGAAGCTGCACAATACGTTATATTACCAGAATCCTCAACCAAGGCTAGGATGACCTTTATCAACAGACTTCCACCGAGTTGTGTTCTGTCACTGTTATTCATCCGTTCAACCTCCATAGCATTAGCCAGTGAAATCTGATTTGAGTTCCAAGAATAAAATTTCTGCATTGGATCCTGGTAAATGATATAACCAGGAATGAATTTGAAAATACTCCCAGTACAACATTTAAGTCAAGAAACCCCGGTACATCACTGTGATAACTATATAATAAGACCACAGTGTGCTTAAATTCATGTGAAATAAGAACAAACAACTTCATTGCTAATATCATCTATTTTATCTCACACATACATATTCTATTGGTATTCTCATCCTTTTATTTCAAACTTGGTGAACAAGATGCATTAGAAAAATGGTAAACAACTCTTGATCAATATCACATGAAAGCAGTTCAAATGAATACTTTCACTTTTTGTTGAGGAACAACATCAATTTGGGATGTGAAAAAAGGAAGGCATCACATTGGTTAAACCTACATAACAATGTACAGTACACATAAATCGTGTGTGATCAGTCCAACCTTCAAGCAGTGCAAAACTATAAATCAACACATAAAATTCTGGAAATAAAAACAAGAGCCGCAAAATAAACAAAGAGAACCTGTTTGTTTTCAAAACAACTATATAAATGCAATAAAACTTTCCCCAAAATGACGTAAGTACATGTAATTCTTTATATTTTGTGCTGTTAAAACAGAGACTACTAGGTGCAGGGATTGAATCCTACACTGTGGAGATTTCAGCTGCCTATCAGACCCACTCCTTAACTACTGATACAGTTCCCCCATACGCTGATCGAGTATTTTCAGATGTTTTATTGCAGGTTACAGACTATCTAATTCAGTGAACTTGCAATACTACTGTTCAATACCAAGCTCAAGCTAAGCAACTCACCACATTAACTCAAGGGAAATAGAATTCTACTAAAGGTTTCTACAATACAATAAATATAGTTAATTCATCATTAGTTTTGGGAACATCTGAACACAAACTGCATTTTGTTCATTTAGAGGTAGTGTCTAACTCATTTTCTGACTAATAGGAATTATGCCAGACATTTTATTACAAACATTAAATATCTTCTTTAGGGTGTTAGGTGCAGACAGCTGAGATTATAGATGGACAAAACTCTTACTACAGGTTACACACTTGTACATAAACAGTACAAATATAGTCCTCCAATCAGGTACTCCATTGTTCAACAAAATATACTAACAGATCCTCTTCCTCTAAAATCACACTAAAATTAAAATCCCAAAGTTTGGGTCAACAGACAGTACAAAGATCAAATAAAGGGGCGCAATAGTGAAAGTAATGTATGAAAGCTCTGTATGTATTGTTGGTTAGATTCAGGATTAATGCCCTGTGGGGCCCCCACTGTCTATGTGAAGGTCAGACCAGCCTCCTCGTAGACCTTGAAGATCTTCTTAATGGAGGTAATGTAGGCTGCAGTGCGAAGATCCAATCCCAGGTTATAGGTCATAGCGGTGTCCATGATGTTCTGTAACAAAGGCAGCCAGATTTTAGTCTAAGAAACTTAAAGTAGAAGCTCTGCATAATATGAATGGGTCATAGATCAGACATGGTAATCTATAACAGTACTGATTCTATAACATTACTGACTGAAAGCAGCTAGCACAGTGAGTGGTCAGCTCTCAGCAGGCTTATTCCCTCTCACTTACCCTGGCAGATCTCATCATGGTGTACTCCAACCCTGAGTGGACAATATCTTTCTCTGAGGCACCCTGTAACCATGGAAACATCAATTAGAATACATCAGGTATTAAAAAATGACAACTGTAGCTGACTTTTTAAAATTTAATCAACAATCCAAATCTACAGCAGACACTAGTAGAGTCACATTACACATGTCTGACAGTAATAGTGTCACACATCACATGTTGGACACTAATAGTATCACACTAGTATTGTTACATTACACATGTTGGACACTAATAGTGTCACACTAGTATTGTTACACTACACATGTTGGACACTAGTATTGTCACACTACACATGTTGGACATTAGTAGTCTCAAAACTACACATGTTGGACACTAGTAGTGTCAAATTACACATGTTGGACACTAGTAGTGTCACACTACACATGTTGGACACTAGTAGTGTCACACTACACATGTTGGACACTAGTATTGTTACATTACACATGTTGGACACTAGAAGTGTCACACTACACGTTGGACACCAGTAGTGTCACACTACACATGTTGGACACTAGAAGTGTCACACATGTACTTACGGCAATCCTCTCCTGGAATTCACGTGATGGGATGATAGGAATGGATTCCTTCTTTCCTCCTCCAAATTTCCTCTCCAAAGACTGCTGGACACTTTCTGTAAATAGAAGTATAAAAGCACACATGAAAACAAATATATTGTGTGCAAGACTTTGTAACTTATCTAATTTTTAATTTAAATTCTATATAGTATCATGTATGCCCAACCACAACAACAAATTACGAAAAGTTAAATATTAGCATTATGATTAAAATGGTATTACCCTTCTGACTAGCCAGACGTGTTAACAGTTATTAGCACTCACCCAATAGATACTGGTTGGAATCCCTTTCGTACTTGAAGGTCAGGCGTCCATAACTGACGTGATTTAGATTTTTCAACCACTCAAAATATGAGACAGTCACACCACCAGCATTAATGTACAAATCCTACAAAAAATCAAGTTAAATTGTGACTGTTATTCATTATGGTATAAAATTGCTTATTTAAAAATAAGTAAGGTATAACAAAACAACTAAATACAAATACACTGTATATTATGTTTCAATTCAAAGCTGCATGGTCTGATTTTTTGGCTAGTAGAGTATAAATAATTTTCCATACAAACCGATTATCTTGGAAAGTTATAGACTTTCTGTCTATTTAAACCAGCAGATATTCAAAGAAAATAATTTCTTTATGGGAACACATTATAAACAAACTAAATGCATCATGGGCATGTTTTTGACCCCCATAGGATTGGGTTTATTCAACCCCAATATTATGCACTGATAGTAAAGCAAACAAACTTCAAAAATATTTGCCAAAACATTATGACCTTTATTTGTAGCAATGTCAAAGTTGTAATACAATCGTACCCATGTCAAGGTTTTTTTTTACATCATTTTCTTAGTGAAATAAGGATTAATTGATCGGGAAAACCACTGAAATGTCTATCATTATACTCGTGCCTACATAACCGTTGTTTAAAAGCGTACACAAAATTTACTAAATTTGGACTAAGCAGCTTTAACACCTTACGTTTATCATCTATCAAAAGCATGTTATATTTAAAGAATTTTTCAAATCATTTATCAAATTGTAAAATTTTCCTCATATGATGTAAAATTTACAGTACCAGGTAATCCAAAGCGTGAGAAAAATATCATCAAATTTGAATCTTTTTAAAGTATTAAGGTGCACTATCTATTGTATCTATAGCTTACATATTCCAGTAGGAAAAATAAATATCAAATTTTTCACCTTTATGTGTTTCAGATACTCACAGGAATCACTAGGACTTTTCGCTCAAGGAAGATTTTGTCTGCTCCCATAGTGGTTGGGCCATTAGCACCTTCAGCAATTATCTACAAAAATTGTCTATTTTTTACTAATTTATTTCTATTCTTGAAAACATCTCCGTCTTAAACAAAAAGAGACGTTTTCAATAAACTTATGTATATTCAAATAAAAGTATGTACAAATTAATGTCATTTTTTTAATACAATAAGGCTTTGTTTCTATAATCAAAATTCATTAATAAATGTGAATAATTTCTATATAAGAGTATTTTCAAATACACTACTAAAGAACTATAGTTTACAAGAAGACAATAGAGATAATGATATTCTCATAGTACAAGTGTTCCACAGTCAACTCTATAGCTTTGCTAATGTATTACATACAACATACAAATATCAATACAAGTTTAACTGAAGCAGTTAAGAGAATCTAACTCAGAAACAGTCATATTTACAAGTTTTAACCTGACCTAACAGGAGGAAAAGAGACCCACATACCTTGGCCTTCACTTCATGGGCGTTTTCTTTGGTCAGTTGCCTTTCACTGGCTGCAGGAACCAGGATGTCACATTCTGCCAACAGAAGGTCTCCGTCATAGGGCTTGGCCTTGGGGTATCCACTGATGGTTCCATGTTCCTGAACAAAACAACAAGAGGAGCCATTTACAGTACAGTCACAACACCCTGGCCTGATTTACTGAACTAGACTCGTTACTCACCAGTTTGTAGTCCTCTAGTTCCTTTGGATCGATTCCATTTTCATTGTATATACTGGCATCTAATTCCTTCACTCCTATACACTTAGCACCGGCTCTGTGGAGATATCTCATGGAGTGGAGACCCACATTACCAAATCCCTAAACACAACGTTATACATTGAATTTCTCTGCTTCATAAGATGTAGAACTTATCAAAACAAATCCCTTTCTACTCCTTTCTGTTGGACCATTAATAAATGCACTTGTTTATTATATATTATAAATGAAAGTACAACAGAATATGAAAGTATTAAATGTAACACTCTGTACCTGAATAACAAAGGTCTTGTCTCCAAATCCTGGCATCAGTCCAATCATGCTCATGTAACTGGCTTCATTGATGAAGTTCTCAATTCCATGAAACACACCCTACAATATGAGAAAATCATGCATAAACAAATATCAAGAAATATGCAGTAATGACCACACTTTAAAAGCTTTTCTCTTGTGAGTTAATGCAGTTTATCCTAGGTAACAGTTTACAGTGCAGATAACATTTAAGATTACATCTTGATTATAATGTTACAGTAAATAGGACACAATTAAGATGGACTTACACGGCCTGTGGCAGAGATACGGCCATGAATTCCCCCCTGAGTGATGGGCTTCCCAGTGATACATGCATGAGCATTGATATCATTGAAGCCTGTGTACAAAAACAAGATGTATAAAAAATCAAACAACAATCTAAGAAATATACTGCCATAGTTTTAAATATGAATTGTGACATTTACAATTAACTCTTGACTTGCAGAAAAGTAGAAATTTGATTGCTAACTGTTACAATCTGTTCTAGCGCTTGCTGATTTGATGTGGAAAAATGTCAACAGATAAAACATACCAAGAGTGTTGGCGTATGTGTCTGCAATCCAACTCATTTCCCTCTCTCCTGTTCCCATGTCAGGAGCAGGCACATCAATGCCAGGCCCTGTAAAGAATAATGATCAAAATCTAGTTTTAATGCGCCATTTGATTGGTTAAACAAATTCATCTATATTGTATCACATACCGTAACTTGTCTGTCACAATATGATGTGCGAGTAAAACATATTAATCCACTTGACAATTGCACTTCATTTTTTAGAATTTGTTGTAGAAAATTAATTTATAAGGAAGGAATTTATTTTCAATCTATGTTATACAAGTATAACACAACTTTGGATAGCTAAAGCTTTTATAAACTGTGAAGTATTCCTTAAATAAAAACAGTTAACTTGTTTGAATGTTCTAAATTAACAAAATGCCAAACTTTCCACTGATTTCTCTTGATACGAACCTATGAAACCTTTCTTGGCAAGTTCCACAGCAAATCTCCTGGTGATTTTCTCCAGTTCTTTCTCCGAGTAGTTGGCAGGGTTGATTTTCACACCCGCCTTGGCGCCTCCAAAGGGGACGTCCACAACGGCACATTTGTAGGTCATTAGGGCAGCTAAGGCTTTCACCTCATCTTCACATACATCCAAGCTGTATCTTATACCTGTGTTATAATAATTAACGTTCAATTGTACATGGTTTATATTCAAGATCAAAATTTTATTGCCTCCCCTTCCTACATCCGATAACTGGATGATTAGACCAGGCTTGGTAACCATAAAAGTTAGATAAACTCATATTTAATCTCAGTCCTACTTTCACATTAAAAAAAATATGGTAGTAAAATGAAACGAGATCAAAAGTAAGCTCATCTAAATTCTACAGCCTCCAAGGCAAAAGAATGTTTCGACATTAAATTTTTTATGCTCAAACTTAAAAACTACCACAAGCAGTGCTTCTTAACAATATTAAGGTAAAAACCTAAGGGAAATCTGAACCTTATACAATGGTTAATCCAAATAATTTTTAATTCAAAAGTGAAAGTCTAAAGCCCTATCCATATTCAACTACATTTTGAATATTTTGCAATTTTTGCATGTTAAGAATTAGCAACAATAACAATTTTTTATCCAGTTTGCCATAGCAACAAAACTTTTACTTTACTGTCATTACATGTATTTCAAATATTGTCAGTGATGCATGTAGTCAATATATCTGACTTTTTCCTGGCTATTTTAACAATTTTGATATTTTACTTTACAGGAAAATGTCAGACCAGGCGCCATTATGTAAAAAGAAAATATGCTGCCTTTAGCTGGAGGTGCCATTCTCAGCTTGATTTAAATATATGAATTCAACTCCCTATTTTGATAAGCACACTGATGACAAATTGTTTGATAAAAGTGTGTTCAAGCAGTCTGTTTATGGGGTATAAGAACACATAAATGCGGTATTAGTGAGTAACATAAAAATAGTTGTTTTATTAATTATACTCTGTCGCAAGTTCCACCACTTTTTTGCTTGATATTTCATTAATCATAAATATCCCTGTGCCAAAATTATATTCATCTATTAAAATGGGAAAAGTCCAGATTATTTGTTTTGGAAACGCTCCATAACACTTCAGGTTTTAATACACAACCAAAAATAAAAATATCTACAGGGATTTTGCATAGAAACAGCCATTGAAGAACCCAGATGATAACATTGAATAATTGTGCGAGATATTCAAAGTGACTTCTGAATGGATAAAAGATGTAATAAAACATTTCCCATAAATCTCAGAAATACTTTTTCGTTTGTGTGAATTTTTCTGAGTGAAAAAGGATAATGTGTCAATGAAGATATCTTGGATATTTTCCTTATCATATATTTCCAATGTATTTCTTTCACAGGTATATGTATTTTTATGAGAAATTGTCCAAATATGAAGGAAAGAATAACATGGGACAGACCATAATTGTAATTTAAACATTTGATTCAACTCAAAGATATTGAAAATTGAGCTGAGAATTGCCAGTTTTCATACAGGTGCTTGTTTCAGGCAAGTAAAATATCAAAATCATTAAAAAGCCTGAAAAACGTCAGATTTTTTGGGATTATGTTGCATATTAATGTATAATTAACCCCTTCACGGTAACTGCAGTACTGCTCTTTTGCAGGGCAAAATGATAAAGTTTGGTGAAATATGACGTAACGTTAATTGTTTCATTTACGTCATTTAATTATCTATCTACTGAAATTTCGGCAAAGCATATCATTTTGCCCTGCAAGATAGCAGTACCGCAGTTATCGTGAAGGGGTCTATATGCAGTACAATTTCCTAACGTCAGAAGTTTGAAGGACATGTGCTTCGAAATAAATACTTGCTTATACTTAAAAATTTAAGAATATAGAAGATATTAAGTGTATTTTTTTTTATTTTACCTCCTTTGCAAGGGGTACGATGCTGGCTATGCTGCGCTCGCCATGCTTCAATGATTTCATACTCGCCGTTGTCACGTCTAATCGGAAAGGTGATCTCGATCATGTGGTTTGCTGGTTTAATAATTTTAAGGATACCTTTCACCTTTTTAATCTTCTCCTCCACAGGTGCACGACTTCTCATACCTTTAGCCAGATCATTTTCTATCAAAGCTGATGCCCTGTCGTAAAATTTGTCAACTGTTTGTGAAAATGTTAAACTATCGTAATCTTCCTCGCCAACATCGGTGCTGTAACAGCTCTTCTTGTTCAAAATCCAGGCAGAATTTGATGGATTGTTTCTGCCTCCCCATTTAGAAACACTTTTTAGGACTTCTGTTGATAGTGTACGCAGCATTTTCTACCAGTTGTGTCGAAATGCTGCTTCTTTCACTTTTCTACAAAATAACCTTGAAAGAAAGTATGTAAGGATGTTTTTGATTGGATATTTTCTGAATTACGTTAGAAGGTGTGTCTAACGTTCGATAAAATACACCAATCAAAAGCGACGTCGTATAAGCTCAAGTTCAAGGACACACTTCGAGTTTGTTTACAACGATAACAAGTCGGTCATACTAATGTACGCACTGGACTGATAAGAGAAACAACTGATGCTAAAAGCTTGATATATGGTGTTTAATTGATAACTATGGTAGCTTTGTATCCCAAACCGAATTTTCCTCAATAAACTTGCATTCCGTGCAATATAACTAAGTTTGTTATATAGTTCATACAAACTCTTCACATCGAGATATAATTCATACAGTGTATAGTATTTGACAGATGACTTTTTTTTGTAAAAGGGAGTAGCTTTCATCAATAGACTTGCACTCCGTGCAATATTACCAAGTCTGCTTTATAGTTCATACAAACTGTTCACATCGTTATACAATTGTTCAAGTTCGAAAATTTTAGAATATCAAAACTACTAGATGCACGCGTGATATGCAAATATATAAAAATGCTTTAAAATTCATAATAATTCATATCACAAATTGTAGCATACACGTTATTACTGTTCTTGAGAAGATGATGATCGATTCCCTGTGTTTTATACCAATATGTTAAACTTAAGTACTTCCTGAAGGCTTCAACATTTGTTTATGTGTTAAAGTTTGTACAATCTATATAAATCAATTGATTTACACTAAATTGGGATGGTTATAACTCCAATCCATTATTAATTGCTTATTAATAATTCATGTACATGCATACATCACATTCAGAAATTATATATAATTTTGATTCTTTTCCCTAGGTGCACACTGTTTATTCAACACAGCAAACGTACAAGCATACATCTCTCATGTAAATTAATACCTGTTTCAATTGTACTAAAGTGTATCCATGAAGTTTGCATTTTTATAATGTATGATTCCCTTAGAGACTATACTGAGAGGAAAGGAAGGAAAAAATGTTGGATCAAATAACATAACCACAACAACATATATAGAAAATATATTACACATTTTATTTCATTTTAAACATTTCAAGGATCACCTTCATAAATTTCTGGACATATAATTTTATTCAAAGTGTGAATTTTGAGGAAATACAAACAACAAAATGTATGATATACATCTTAAAATTCATTTTGCTATATCAAATTTGGTATTAAACTCTAAATGCCTATCATACAATGTTCTGTTTCAAATTCATTTCATTTTTAGAAATTGCAAAATTCCATATACATGTATAAATATTAAGATATGTAAATAAAACATTTTTCAATCAAAACATTTTTAAACATGTATCGCTCCTTTCAAAATAACAATAAAAAATTTATGAAAACAAAAAGTAAGAGTTTATAAATACAATTATTAAAAATCATATACGGTATGAATAAATAAAAGTCATGCATTGAATAAAAATTCACAAACAAAAAGCTTTTTACACTTGTATATATGGCTAAAAGATCATGAACCCGAGGACGGAGTATAGCTTGCCTGGAATAACAGCAGGGGGGTTAGATTCAACTATACTTCCAAAAAAAATTCTTCCTTTCCAAAATTTTTTTTCCTCCGAATCATGAAATTCCTAATCCATGGGGGGGGGGGGGGTAACTTCAATTTGACTACTCATTTCCTTATTTTCATATCAATTTTTTACTAACTTCCAAAAAAGTGGGGGGGCCAACTCCATTATAATTCATTTTTTTATATGCCCCCCCCCCCCCCCCCCCCCCCGATGCTATGTGCCTGTGAGATACAGAATTTGTT
Organism: Magallana angulata; assembly: GCF_025612915.1. Taxonomy (NCBI): domain Eukaryota; kingdom Metazoa; phylum Mollusca; class Bivalvia; order Ostreida; family Ostreidae; genus Magallana; species Magallana angulata. Next base: position 5,802,528 of record NC_069120.1, on the reverse strand, counting down.
GATGCAGTCTGTAAATCATAAAATTATCAAATCTTTTTTAGGGTAGTTCACAGAAATTAAAATTTTGATTTCCCTATACATCAAAACTAACAAGTTAAAGCAAAATAAAACAAAAATAAAATTTGTAAAGAACAGATTGATAAACTTTTAAAATAAAATCATAAAACAAAATGCCTACTTACAGGAGGATATGCATGATTACATGTATAGGTTTTTGTATAAAGGAATGCACAACCATCTTAAATTAAAGCATATAAAACATAAACCAAACTAAAAGAAAAAAATATAAGCAAAATTTGCTGTAAATAGCATAACAAAAATGGACTTTGGAGGAAACTATGAAGAATAGACACACAACTATGTTATGAGTGAGGGGATCAACGATAGCTTTGTTCACAATGTGCAGGAATGATCATGGTATAGCTAGCTATAAACAATCACTTAGGATAAAAATTACAACATTTCCTTTGAATTATCTATATGATACTCGTAAAAAGAGAAATATTGTACAAGCATACATGTTCCATATTCAAAAGGCATTGCACATTAAGTAAAATTGTAAATAGGACAAAATGAAAGTTTTCAAATAAAACCTAAACTGCATGTACTGTTTGATACTTGATCTGACCCAACTGTTTCAATGGGTAAATAAGCTGTTCTTAACATGGAATGAATCACAGAGTTCACTACATTCACATTATAAAGATATCTTAAATTTTCAGAGAGCATAGACATAGCTGTTAAGAAATAGAAAGATGTTGTACAGAACAGCCTATAACACAGACTGAGCTCTGATTCCTGACCACTGTGTACCCGTACACAGACAGTTAGCTGCTGCCTGGTCTCTGATTCCTGACCACTGTGTACCGGTACACAGACAGTTAGCTGCTGCCTGGTCAGTCTGGTCAGTCATTGTAACCCCACTTGGCTTTCTGGGCATTCACATCACATCGCAATATGGATGCAAAACAAATGCCTAAAATCTGAAAACAAAAAGAAAATCATGAGAGATAATAATCTATTTTCAACCAAACAATATAGTATATGACTAAATTTTTAATTTTGTTTAACTTTGTAGAATGTGTTAGACATGTTACTTACTAAAAGATCTATGTCTGTATAAAACGTGACATACTAGCATATCTATGGTATTCTAACACATTTATGACATATCAACAAGATGTTGGTATTGTAAAAGTTAAATCTATGCTTAGTGGAGAAAAATGTGATATTCTGACATATCTACTCTAATCAAAATCAGTGATATATCTTTGAAACAGTAACAGATACTGTCATATCTTTGTTGATACAGATCTCTGTTTATGTAAGATAAGACACTGACAGACATGTCTACTATACATGTACTCTAAGTGACATACTGACAGGGCTGTGTTTTTCTATACAATTGATATATGTCATTTTATGCCAGTGACTGACAGGTCTATTTCATTTTGTACCACTGACAAACTAACAGGTCTATGACATTTTACACCACTAACACTTACAGGTCTATGCCATTTCATACCACTGACATACTGACAGGTCTATGTCATTTTATGCCACTGACATACTGACAGGTCTATGTCATTTGATACCACTGACAGGGATCTGTTATCTAATATGACTGGCAGGTCTATGTCATTTTATACCACTGACATACTGACAGGTCTATGTCATCTGATACCACTGACAGGGATCTGTTATCTAAAATGACTGGCAGGTCTATGTCATTTATGCCACTGACATGTCTATGTCATTTTTGCCACTGACAAGTCTTTGTCATTTTATTTATTATTTTATACCACTGACAGGTCTATGCCATTTATACAACTGACAAGTCTGACATTTTATACCACTGACAGGTCTATGTCATTTAAAACCACTGAAAGACCGTTAGGTCTATGACATTTTATACCACTGACAGGTCTACGTCTTTATACAACTGACAAGTCTATAACATTTTATACCACTGACAGCTACATGACATTTTATACCACTGACAGCTATATGACATTTTATACCACTGGCAGGTTATGTCATTTATACCACTGAAAGGTCTATGTCATTTTAAATAATTGGCATACTGACCTGCACAACAGCTATACCAACTGCTATTGCTGCCACAGGGATCAAGTTTGTCTCCAACCATTTTTCCCCCAGGGAAATACAGCCTTCTGTGTAAATCTTGTTCTCTCTGTCTGCATTCTACAAAACATCAAACACTAGAAATGCATCTATTCATATACTGAACATAGACCAGCAAGTGTAATTCAACGTCTAAAAATATCCTTTTGTAGAGTGCAATCATCTTTGTCTAGTACTTACATTGATCATTTTAAATCCACAGTGGTGGTTCTTGATAAGATCCTGGAATACAGACAGTCAAACAGATTAAGACACTGGAATACAGACAGTCAAACAGATTAAGACAATTGTCATTGTTGTTCATTGAGGAAGATTTTCCCAGACCTTGAAATAGTTTTGGTGTTAAGTATTTAATCAAGCAACTGTTACTAACTGGTGTTCTAGAGTAATTTCAGTAGACAGTAAGTAATGTTTTAGTGTTTTAGTTGACTGCTACTGAGGTACATTGTATTTAAATGTTCTGAAAGTAAAACTACTACTTTATACTGATGTTTTCAGGTAAAGTCAGCAGACTGGTTTTAGTTGTATGAGTACACTGCAACTAGTGTTTAACATTAGATATTATTACCTAATCAAAGGGATTTTGTTGATTTATTACAGTTAAATATTTTCGTCTCTTTTGTATGTGTATTCAGATTTGAAAGTGATCTATTGACTGTCGGTCAATAGACTGCGATCTATTGGACTGGCAACATATTTTAGAAAAAGTTTAATTGCTACAAGATTAAAAGATAAGTTTATTATGGTTATTTATACTATTGTTCTTAAAATTCTAGGTCATCTTGGTATTGATTAACAATGACCTGAATGCATAATGGTATGAAAACCTTATGTTATTTATAATTGTGAACACAGAATACAAAAACGGAATTAAGTAATAAAACAATTATTTAATGCCTGAACAGTCAATAGTATACAGTTGTTGACTGGGGTCGAGGGAAACAGTTGATCTGTCGGAGCGGCTCGCAAACTGTTCATTCAGACTACGGTTACTAACTGAGATAATAAAGTGTTTTAGTGTTCATTCAGACTATGATTACTTACTGAGATGATAAAGTGTTTTAGTGTTCATTCAGACTATGGTTTCTTACTGTGATGATAAAGTGTTTTAGTGTTCATTCAGACTATGGTTACTTACTGTGATGATAAAGTGTTTTAGTGTTCATTCAGACTATGGTTACTTACTGTGATGATAAAGTGTTATGGTTACTTACTGTGATGATAAAGTGTTTTAGTGTTCATTCAGACTATGGTTACTTACTGTGATGATAAAGTGTTTTAGTGTTCATTCAGACTATGGTTACTTACTGTGATGATAAAGTGTTTAAGTGTTCATTCAGACTATGGTTACTTACTGAGATGATAAAGTGTTTAAGTGTTCATTCAGTGGAATGTTACAGTGACAGTGGTATAAAATGTCATATAGCTGTCAGTGGTATAAAATGTCATGTAGCTGTCAGTGGTATAAAATGTTAAAGACTTGTCAGTTGTATAAAGACATAGACCTGTTGTTCATTCAGACTATGATTACTTACTGAGATGATAAAGTGTTTTAGTGTTCATTCAGTCTATGGTTACTTACTGAGATGATAAAGTGTTTTAGTGTTCATTCAGACTATGATTACTTACTGAGATGATAAAGTGTTTTTGTGTTCTTTCAGACTATGGTTACTTACTGTGATGATAAAGTGTTTTTGTGTTCTTTCAGACTATGGTTACTTACTGTGATGATAAAGTGTTTTAGTGTTCATTCAGACTATGATTACTTACTGAGATGATAAAGTGTTTTTGTGTTCTTTCAGACTATGGTTACTTACTGTGATGATAAAGTGTTTTAGTGTTCATTCAGACTATGGTTACTTACTGTGATGATAAAGTGTTTTAGTGTTCATTCAGACTATGATTACTTACTGAGATGATAAAGTGTTTAAGTGTTCATTCAGACTATGGTTACTTACTGAGATAATAAAGTGTTTTAGTATTCATTCAGTGGAATGTTACCAGTACTTACCAACGTAATCTAGTATTTAAGAGTTTAATCAGTTGAGACTGTTACTAACTGAGGTGTTTAAGTGTTTAATCTGCTAACTGTTACTTACTGAGGTGTTCATGTGCTTTAGGATTAAATCAGTTGATTGTTACTTACTGAAATGTTTTAGTGTTTAATCAGCTGTTACTCACTGCGATGTTCTAGAGTTTAATCAGTTGACAGTTACTTACTGAGGTGTTCTCGTGTTTAAGTGTTTTTAAAATCAGTTGACAGTTATTTACTAAGATGTTCTAGTGTTTAATCAGTTGACTTTTACTTACAGAGGTGTTTCAGTGTTTCATCAGTTGACTGTTACTTTCTGAGGTGTTCATGTGCTTTAGGATTAAATCGGTTGACTGATACTTACAGAAGTGTTATAGTGTTTAATCAGTTGACTGTTACTTTCTGAGGTGTTCAAGTGCTTTAGGATTAAATCGGTTGACTGATACTTACAGAAGTGTTATAGTGTTTAATCAGTTGACTGTTACTTTCTGAGGTGTTCTAGTGTTTAATCAGTTGCCTTTTACTTACTGAGGTGTTCTTGAGTATCGGTGTTTAATCAGTAGTTACCTCCTGAAGTGTTATAGTGTTTCTGTATGTAATTAACTGACTGTTACTTACTGCGGGGTTCTTATGTATCAGTGTTTAATCAGTAGTTACTTCCTGGTCTGTTACAGTGTTTCTGTATGTAATCAGTTGACTGTTACTTACTGTGGTGGTTGACTGTTACTTACTGAGGGGTTCTTGTGTATCAGTGTTTAATCAGTAGTTACTTCCTGGTGTGTTACAGTGTTTCTGTATGTAATCAGTTGACTGTTACTTACTGTGGTGGGTTTGCAGCATGAGAATGGTACACCACATGCCTCAATGCTGCCTTGGGAGGAGCAGTTGAAATAGCGGTTCAGTTCCCAGTCTGCATAGCTGTTTACCCCACAACAGTGTAGCTGAAATACAACATCATTATTTATTGTTACTCTTGAATTTTATATTGTACAGTAATTAATGTCATAAAGTACACATTTTTTTGGTCGTTGCCATTATTTACATTATTTAGGCTATGATTGCCTCCTTATGAAGAAGAATTCTGTATCAAGACAGACTTTTAGGAAAGGCCTAATTTTAGAGCTAAAATATTTGGATTTTCTTTACTAATTAAATGTTAATTTGTGGCAAAAAAAATCATATATGTCATTGGCAGATCTGATGGTGAATTTGTTGACCACACAGCCTCCTTAAATAATGGAGCAGGAAAATTCTCCTCCTCTCTCTCTCTCTCTCTCTCTCTCTCTCTCTCTCTCTCTCTCTCTCTCTCTCTCTCTCATCAACTAAGGACATTGTTTACCCAATCCTGCTGGACCCAGTCTATCAGGTTCTGTAAATCCAAGTCTTCCCTGTAATTGATGATCATATTCTTCACCTGGGACTCAATCTGATTCTTTATCTGGATCAAATAAAATTTAGTCATCACTTTTTAGCAGGCCATTTCAATATCTTCTAAAAATCTAATTTTAAACTAAAGGGTATATCTGAATTGCATTGAATATTTAACTGTACAAGAATTAGAACCACTATAATTCTTTGAAAAGATATATATTAAAATATTTATTTAAATTCCAATGAATGATAACTGCTTACCCAGTCTTTGTATGCAAAAGCCAGAACACCAAAGAGAAGTTCCACAGCAAAAATCAGGCCAACTGACACAGAAAACTAAAAATAGAAGAACAATTAAAATACAATACATGCAACGAGAATTTTTTTTTACCAGAAATCTTAGACTATATGCTGATGCATATCCCCAAGAACTACAAGTGGACCTTTATAGGCTGTACCCACATGAAGGATTCATTTAATAAAAGTCATGTCAGGAAGTCAAGTCCCAAATAGGAGTTTTAATTACCGGTATTATAATCATTTTAAACATTCAGTACCAATTAAGTATTGTTAAAATCCTTCAGGATACCCGGTACTCTAAACAGGGAAATATTAAAGACAGGCCGAAACTGTTTGCAAGTGTAGAGGGGCGAAAATTACCCTGTATACAGTACATCTCATTAAAGAAATACACATCAAGTGGGAGCAATTTTCATGGAATTAAATTTTACATAATCAATAATTTTCATATAATAAGACTGACCAAATACTCTGAAACATACTTTACACACAAATTATCAAAAGTCTTACCGGTAAATATATTTGAATTTCAAGTTTAAATTTTTCTATTTTGCAAGCCAAATGTACTGATCTAAAAATCTGGAGAACCTTTCAATCAATCGATTTTCAGGATGTGACAACTTGAAAATCAATAAACAGCATTAAAGTTTAAAAGGTTTAAAAGGAAAATGCATGTCAACGTCATATGGGTTTCAAGATGAACAATGTCCTAACCGGCTACAAGATTTCTCAATCAATGTGACAACAATTTGAGAATCGGTTTCTTTTATCTATAGAGATGTGTCCCATAAAAAGACAAAATCAATCTTCCATTCAGGCAATTACTCATTGCAAGCTTATTCACCCATTAGAAAGTCGGCTATTGAATTTCATCTAAAAGCTAGAAACACCAGTACTCTCACTCAAAAGATTATAATTATTTCTTAGAATAAGAAGGGGCTTTAAAGAAAAATGAGTGGTAGTGGCCTTGACTTTTAACATACAAGAATCATTCAAGGATAATAATTTCAATTCTTTTTTGGTGTGACTTTTTGAAATATTTTATGTTCAATTTTGACAGCTGCGCCAAGTATAAACAATACCTGCCTCCTAACCACAAGTTTACATTTTACTGATTAGTTGCTGGAACAGAGTAACCTAAAGAAATTATTCAGCTATAAAACTATTTGGCAGTACATGTATTTGCCATAGATAATTACTTTTCAGTTCTTTTGTTGTTTACTTTATAGTTATATAGTACCGGGTATATTTGGGTGCATGCAATTAACAAATTCACATCATAAAAGTCATTTAGTGAATAAAAAGGGAAAAATCTGGTGCAGCTGTCAAATTATTAAAAATGATAGACACAAACAAAAAAGAAATGAACAATAATTATTTTCAATGAAATTGTTTACCATCACACATTTAATGTGGCTCTGACATATTAATTAAATACAGTCAAACTTCAGTATCTCGAACTAGATGAGACTGTTTAAAAACTTTGAGGTATCTGAGTATTCAAAATATTGAGGTTAATGTCAGACGACACGTTCCTCGAGCATCCTTTTTGTATCTCCTTGTAATAAAAAGTTCCAATAAAAATAATTATTTTAACTAGACACGATCTCGTTGCGAGCAACGAGTGGGTCTTCCGATTTTTGAATAGATTAGATTAAACTTATCACTTCAAAGATAAAGTCGTAGATCTAAGCAAAAAATAGTTTTAAAAAAAATGCGGCAATCGGGGCTTGAACCCGGGTCACCTGGGCCATGTCCACGACTCTATCGACTGTGCTACTCAGACTCTCGCCTTAGAACTTTGACAATTAATTTCTCGAGAATGCCTGAATTACCTGAAAGCACCTTGTTGCGAGCAACAAGTGGGTCTTTCGTTTGATTTTGAATTGATAGGGTTTAATTAAACTGTTGACATTTGGTACGATTTACTATCATATTAAATTCCTTTTAAACTAATTTTTCAATCTACACTGCGAAATGCAGATTTCCGGAAAACGTCATTTTTAAACTTCAATATCTCTGCAATGCGTTGTCCGATTTTAAAACGGTTTTTAGTTTTGTATTCAGTACAAAAATGTCAACAAAATGCATATGCTTTCAAATTCCAAAAATCGAAATATTAGAATCACTTCTGGTGACGACCGGAAGTGACGGACGACCTGCTCATATTAAAATTTTATAAGTTTAAAACATATTCTGATGGAAAAAAAATTGTAGATTATTTGATCTAAAAAAAATTTTAAACACAATTTTCCAAAAATGCTGTTTGAGCGGACCGGAAGTGACGGACGATCGTAGTTTTACTTGATCGGCCCTAGAAATTCAAAAATCTATCATTCCTGAAACTTTCAATTTTCTATCTTTAATCGTTTTTGCGAAAAAGGGAGGACAGGATCACTTTTTACAAAAAGAAACATAGGTAATCACAGATTACAAAGCTCACCGAGACGAGACATCACCCTTAAGAGACTTCACCTTTATGAGACCACCTTTATCATATTAAATGAAAATCATACTTTATGATCTTGGATATTCATGGATTCTGTTTTGACACAATCTCGTATATCATCTGTTAAAAAATTGTATCATTATCATATGTTCATATGTTAATCAATACAATAATATAAAATTAAATATTGCATCCTATCATATTTACAACATATATCATATAATACAAAAAAATACCATAATAAACAATGATGAAATATGATATTGTAACATATGATATGACATTGTATTGTGTTATACGTTATTGTATTTGATCACATAATACAATATCATAATATATAAATCAATATAGTATTATATTACAATATCATATAACATAATACATCATAACATTGAAACATATGATATTATATTGTATAATATAGTATGATATTGTATGATACTGTATCATTTTTGAAACATAATATGATATTGTATCATATGATACAATAATATATTTTACAATATCATACAATACAATTTCATGTGATAATATATCATATTATAAACCAATATCATATTATACTAAATATCGTATGATACAATATTATATAATATTACAGTATCATATTATACAATTTCATGTGATATAATATTATAGAATATACAATTTTGTAACAAAGGACACAATATTATATTTTGCAACATCTTATGTAATAGAATCATGTGATAAAATAATAAATTAATAATACAATATAATATCAAACAATATTGTATCATAATATACAATACTTTACATAACGATATCATGTTACAATATCATAACATAAAATATCAAAAAAATTGATACAATATCATATAACTTTTTATATTACATATGATATTATATTGTATCATATTAAACAATATTGTTTCATACCATACAATACTATATCATAGGAATCATGTTATATCATTTATCAACAAACACATCTATCTATTGAGCCGGTTTGAGTGAGGTAGGAGATTTCTTTAGCATCCTTGATAATGGAGATCAGGCTCTGCATCTGAAGCAACCTCTGCGTTTCATTTATAATATAGTTAAATCAACTATGCAAGCTATAATCTATAATAATGTGACCTGTTCCAAAAAAACTAAACCTCATCCAGCATCCGAAACCTATGGCTCAGATTCAGCATTCAAGCCTGTCAGGTGCATCAGTATACTTAAGACGCATCTCCATGCAAGTTTGGTGAAGTTCAGACCAGTAATAACTAAGATATAATCATCAGAGGGCAGTAGCAATTAAAACTTTAACCTGCTCCAGCATCCGCAACCTATGGCTCAGATTCAACATCCATGCCTGTCAGGTGCATCTGTATCATAGGACACACCATCCATTCAAGTTTGGTGAAGTTAGGACCTGTAATAACTAAGATATATTTTTTAGCATCCTTGATAATGGAGACCAAGCTCTGCATCTTAAGCTTCCTCTGTGATTCATTCATATTACAGTTTAATCAACTATGCAAGTTTGAACTAGTACTATTATCTATTTAACATGTGACCTGTTCCAAAAAACTTAACCATATCCAGCATCCGAAACCTATGGCTCAGACTCAGCATTCAAGCCCGTCAGATGCATCAGTATCATAAAACGCACCATCCATGGAAGTCTGGTGTAGTTAGGACAAGTAATAACTAAGATATAATCATCAGAGGGCACCTGTTTTAAAAACTTTAACCAGCTCTAAAAACCTTAACCTCCTCCAGCATCCGAAACCTATTGCTCAGATTCAGCATTCAAGCCTGTCTGGTGCATCAGTATCATAAGACGCACCATCCATGGAAGTCTAGTGAAGTTAGGACAAGTAGTAACTAAGATATAATCATCAGAGGGCACCTGCAACAAAAACTTTAACCAGCTCTAAAAACCTTAACCTCCTTCAGCATCTGTAACCTATAGCTCAGATTCAGCATCCAAGCCTGCCTGGTGCATCAGTATCATAAGACACATTATCAATGTAAGGTTGGTGAAGTACGGACCAGCAGTACCTTAGATATTGTTATCAAAGGGCACCTGCAACAAAAACTTTAACCTGCTCCAAAAACCTTAACCTCCTCCAGCATCCGAAACCTATAGCTCAGATTCAGCACTCAAGCCTGTCTGGTGCATCAGTATCATGAGACACACCATCCAAGCAAGTTTGGTGAAGTACGGACCTGCAGTAACTTAGATATTGCTATCAAAGGGCACCTGCAACAAAAACTTTAACCTGGTCCAACAACCTTAACCTCCTCCAGCATCTGAAATTTAGGACTCAGATTCAGCATCCAAGTCTTTCAAGTCCATAAGTAGGTCCAGATGCATCATCCATGCAAGTTTGGTGAAGATAGGACAAGTAATAGCTTAGATACAGGACCTGCAACAAAAACTTTAACCAGGTCCGGACGCCGACGCCGACGCCGAGGGTATAGCATAAGCTCCCCCTGACTTCGTCTCGGTGAGCTAAAAACAAATATAACGGCCGACCGGAAGTGGTGTCATCAACAAAAATGTACATGATAAAAGACCTAGATATTTTGTATTATTCGTGAAATTTTCATAAAAATCCATTGTAGCATATTTGAGATATTTGAGTTTTAAGAAAAATGTTAAGAATAAAAGAATAATAATAGTGAAAAATAGAGAAAAAGAAACCTAACAAAAACAATAGGGTCTTCTGTTGGAAACGGAAGACCCTAATGATGATTTTTAAAATGATTAAAATTTACTTGTATATGGATATATGCCTATATGGCCGAGTGGTTAGAGCCATGGCTGCTTTCTGCCAGGAGCGTAGGTTCTAGAGGTTGTGAGTTCAAAGCCCGGCAGTGAATTTCGCTGTGCTCTTCTATTTATTTATTTTTATATCAGCAATTCAAGTGTATTTTCAACAAGATCATATAGAAAATTGCATTAATTCTCTAGTATTTTGCAGAAATGCCTGGTAAGGTATCCTAATTTTTTGCAAGAAAGCTTGTAAGAGTATAGTAGAAAACCATTAACAAATTCCTGGAAAATGTTATGTAAAATTGGGGAACGTGTCGTCTGACCTTAAAATACTTTTAAAAAAATAAGCCGATGGGACTTGTAAAACACTTTGACATATCCATCGTATTTGAGATATCTGTGTTCAAGTTATCGAAGATCATTGGTACATCGTATCGTAGTCAGTCATACCGTGGTAATACTTTCATACTAATAAGATAAATTTATTTGTAAACATGTTAAATGAGAAGTTTATTTCTTTTAAGGAAAACTCATGACTTTTCCGTATCTAAATTAAAGTCTGGGATGACAAGAAAATATGTTACTATTCACCCTTGAGATGAGGGAAATGCTATAAGTAGTAATAAAGACACAAGGTCAATAAAAGCATTAACTCTCTTCTCTTTTAATCTAAGCAGGTATGCTGACTTACAAACATAAGGAGACATGTGTTTTCCCTGAGGGCACCAATACATCCACAAAAACCAATGACAAACATCACTCCTCCACTGATGATGAAGATGAGGGCAGGGTCAAGGGTCACTGTGGTTATCTTGCCAATGTTGGAGAACATGTCTTTTTCTGTCCAGGCCCAAAGCCCTATTCCACAAATCCCTGCACCAACAAGCTGTGAAAAAATACATGTTACACCACCAACTGTTTTAAATGATAAATACCGGTACATGTAAAAGGTATTAAGCATATAACTTAGTCATTTATGTTAATTGGTATATCAAAGAACAAAGTCAATTTGAATGAAAAAGTAAATGCCGTAAAAATGTTATTGTAATGTTAAAGAACAATCATAATTAAAATTGAAGCAAATTCTTAATTAAATAAAATATTGTTATTAAATAAATCAAACTTGTTGAGGTTCATGTGCATTGTTTTATTCATCAAAAATACAATATAATTAGAAGAATTATGTCTCATAATCTTAAGGGAATAAACCCATTTTAAAGACAAACTGTTTAACTGTGTTCTAATGTTAAAAATTTGAACACAATGTTCCTGGTACAAAATTTCCTGTAACTAACTATGCATAGCTAGAAATATTCAAGTGTTTGAACCTGTCTTCTTACCAGATTAAAAGTATATCACATTCATCTATTTCTAACAAAAGTACCCGCAAAGAACTCGATCTTTATTGATCGATCATAAAACACTGTTTTGATATCTCCTTGACAATTTTTTCACCGAGAAGACTGTTCCATTTAAATCTTTCGATGCACACTATTATAATATAGATTGAAAATTTTATCTCACAAGATTTAGGGTGCGTCTTTTAACCCCAAGGAACCCCAAGGAACCCCAAGGAAACCCCAAGGAACCCCAAGGAACCTCAAGGATACCCCAAGGAACCCCAATGACAAAAATTAATAAATTTTAATACCCAAGGGGTCTTATTGGACTTCAAGGGTCACCTCTTAGTACCCCAAGGGTACCCCAAGGAACCCCAAGGAAACCCGTAAGAACCCCATGGAACCCAAATGATAAAGTTATTAACCAGTGATACCCCAGGTGTCTCATTCGAATCAAAGGCTCACCCCAAGGTACCCCAGTGATAGAAATTAATAACTATTTATACCCAAGGGGTCTCATTTGAATCCAAGGGTCACCTCGTAGTACCCCAAGGATACCCCAAGGAACCCCAAGTATACTCATTAGAACCCCAAGTAACCCCAATAATAGAAATTAGTAACTAGTGATACCCCAGGAGTCTCATTATACCCCTATACCCCCACAAATGAAGTTTAAGGGGGTATATTGGTTTCACCCTGTCCGTCCGTCTGTTTGTCTCTCTGTAGATGCAACTTTGTCCCCCCTATAGAATTTTTTACTACTGCATGGAACAGTCTGAAAATTTGTACATATGTTGATCACCATCTGAAGATGTGCACCTGTAATTTTTTTAGGATCAGACAAGATTTAATGATTTTATGACAGTTTTCATTTTCCTCATTCTATATATTGTTCACTGATGTTGAAAAGTAAGGGAGGTAATCCTGACAGATTTTATTAATTTATAGCATTAAAACACCCTAAAATATATTTATAAAAAATACATTCAAATGGAGGTTTTTTGTCTTTATGTGTTAACTAAATTTATCTTTTATAAGTATTCTATCAACTGACAATGCAGAATTTTTGTTTGTCAATGATAAATTCTTAGGAGCTGGCTGAATTCATTTGTCCCAATGGGGCCATTATCTGAGCCATGGTTTAGATGGAGCATGTGTGTATGGAAAAGCAGAAAGTGAGGAAAATTTGAAACAACTAACTGCATCTGTTAAGACTCTTATTAGAAAGATATTCAAAGCTTTATCAACAGAAGAGCATTGCTTGGCTACCGGTATTTCCATTTACTGCAAAGGGTGGGATTATTGTCATTTTGTTGGTTTTTCATTAAAACAATTAAATAAAAAAAAATATCATCAGATACATTAATTTGTAAATATATTACTGTTATACATATGTATTTAAAGTGATAAGTACCCCAAAGAACCCAAATGAATCCCAAGTATACCAATAAGAACCCCAAGGATACCCTTGAGAACCCCATAGATACCTCAAATAAAGTCAATGGTGGAAAGTAAATTTGATGACCAAGGCCGGTCTCATTAAAAATCAAAGGCTCACTCCTGATACCCCAAGGATACCCCAATTATAAAAATTGATAACTATTGATACCCCAGGATACTCATTGGAGTCCAAAGGTCAACTATTGGTACCCCAAGGATACCTGTAGGAACCCCAATTGCAAGGGTGTGTTCCCGTTTTGCACACATTTGATAATTGGGTATAGAACAATAGGTGTGATTTGTGTTGTGATAGCAATTATAGTCTGCTTTCAGTCAAAGATTTTACCTGGATTTTTACTTGTGTTTTATCATTCATTCATCAGCACCATGAAACAAGAAGAATATAGATATTTTGTTGTGTTTTAGACTAATAACTATCACAATTTTTTTTCATTTGATAAAATAAAGATAAAATTAATATTTTTAGTCTTAAATTTCCGCTCACTGATAAGAAAAATAAGGATTAGATGATTTGATTTTTACATTTTTGCCCATTTACTTTAAATATAAAACTCGATGAATTGAGGAAAAATTGCTGGTCCCGGGCCAATTGGAAGCTGATTCAGTGGATAATTATATGATAAAGGGGAAAACTACACGGCCAGTCATATGGGGTAGTCCGTGTCTCTTTTTACAACTTACATTGTAGATGCAAAATATGTAAATCGCGCGTTTATAATTGGTTGTTTGGTATCAACAGAAAGATTATTATGAAAAGAAACAGACCTTTATCACAAAATATTTCAATCTTCGAAGTAGCAGCCTTGACAGTAGATCTTATGATTGACATCACCGCTTTAGTATATTGCGGGTCAATTTTCAAATCAGCAGCTCAATAAATTCCGACAAAAATAATAATTTAAATATTGATTCGATATACCTCAAACTGAAGAAGGTTGAAAATGTATGAATTAGTTCTACATTTGATAGGTTTTGTGAAAAAATATTTTCAGTTTTTGAAGCATATAAAATTGCCTATTTATCATCATATCGTCATACATTAATTTGTCTAATAGTATTCTCTTCGATTATTCAAGCCACAGCATAAATGAAAAATAATTAGCAGCGTTTTCACTAGACACATTTTCTCCATTTATGTAAGCAAAAGCAATAAATAAATACTAATATATGATATTTTCTCTTCAAACTTGTAGCGTGTAAGTGTATTTCCTAAAGGCAGGAAGATAAACAAAAGCACTACATACACAACATTTTTGCAATAATCTTTTTTGTTTAAAGAAATTCATGAAATTGTTGATGACCAAATCGATGTTTAAAATTAAATTCCAGAACATGGATGTCAATTACTATGTAAATGTGCTTCTATGCAAGTTATATTGTAACATAAAATGAATGTAAATATCAATTGCGATTAGATATGTTTTATTTATTTCATTGTCAATTGCCCTTACAGGAGCTGTGATATAGACTATAGCAATTAAGCAATTATCTCACCTGGTCAAATTCCCGTTTTGCACACATACCTAATTTTCAAATGTGTGCAAAACGGGAACAAACCATTGCAAGGTACCCAATTGATAGAATTTAATAACCACCCCAATGGTTGTACTGTAAAACATATTACTAATTAATACCCAATTATACCCAATTACTCAATGGAATATCATAAAAACATCTGGGCAACCCAAGGAACACTTGTGATACCCCAAAACATACTGGTATGATAAAAATAATGTTTCTCCAATATCTGTTCACTTTGGATAAATTTAACAATTAGTGTTGTCAAATCGGTTGAAAATCATAATCGAGTACCGTTAATTGGCAGAATTTGTTGTCTCTTACCAACTGATGATCAGCCAATATTGAATCAGTAACAAGTTATATCAAATTCATGAAAATAAGGCACTAAATTTTATGTCACCACAAGGAAGTCTGCAATTCTTCCGGTGAACCATTCATATGAACACTTAATATGACAATGTTTCATCGGTGAAATTTTCAAATGAAGTGAAGAAAGATATTGTTCAGTTACAAAGACCCAAACTTGTTTTACTATTGACATAGGGGGTGTTACCCTTATTGGAGTACTTTTGAGAAGTGATCATGGAAGTGTGACCGCGTAGATTTGCACGGTGCTAGGGAATTTTTCTGGATCTGCATCGGTCGTTCGAGTACGAACCGGGTGAGGGAATGTTGGCGTAAAGGGTATAAGGTGTAGGCGCGCTGTGGGCCGTAGGGTAATAACGAAGGGTAGGTTTGCCGTATTCCCAAAGGTCCACCAGTATACAGTTCCAGAGAAATAAACAAGCAATTGATGAAGGATTCCGTATTTATTGGACGAGATTCAACGATGGCAACATTATAACATTTTAACAGACAGACATTTTACAAACAAGTCGGATATGGCCAGTAGTGGCCTCCGGACTCAAGACTCTGGGTGAGTCGGACGTGGCCGAGGCTGGCCACCGTATTCCAGACTGCCGATTGACAATTGTACATAATTATTTATAAGAATCTGAACAATGAGTAAAAATTGACAGGTGATGACATAAGTAAGCTGAGTGAAAGGTTCACAGATATAAAATAATTAAATAAACTCAATGAGTCTTTGATGTCCAAGACATGAAAAACTGATAATTGCACAATGTTGTTTTAAGAGATTAACAGTCCTTGAGACATGGCACTCTGTCTCTTTGAAATCACATATAGAGTCCGGAAAGTGTCAATCACTAAATAAATAAGTAACTTTGTAAGAAATAAACTGTGAGAAAATATTACGAAACAGATGTTGAATTTTAAAAGAAAAGTCCAAAATAAAGTTATAATTAAACAGTGAATTTTGCACGGTGATAGAAGTGTGGAGTGGGGCTATTTCCCCTTCGTGGGTACAACACAATGGATTGACCCATTATGCGTGCAGAATGTTCACCTGAGAGGCACCAAAATACCTGTTAATTGCAGGTAGACACCTGTTGTATATTGGTGGTAGCTCTTGGACAGGGATTAAAGGGCCAACATAACCCTTTACATGTATACACAATGGCTTCACCATCACTGTTGCAATATATTTACCTACACCTACATCTCCTTGTTTATTGGTAGACAACCCTTGCGAATTTTGGGTGTCTTCCTACTTTGCTATAATTCTGAAATTTTTATGGGTGACTGATTTTAGCTAAGTGGGAATGGTGCTCAGGTAAGGGTTTCAAAGAACAAAGGAAATTAATTACAGGTAAATTATAGTCTGTTCAATTATTGACCATAAGCAAATTTTTAATAAAAAAAAAATAACAGGCAGTTTTTTTTAGATTATGTTTAAAATAAAGTTAAAAAAATTAATTAGATACTTGTAATAGAAGTAAATTTTGATAATTAAAAAGGGTTTGTTCTATCATGATTGATCGTACAAGCTAATTTTTATTTCATGTAAAATTACTCAATATTCATTCTTTTGAGGAGAAGGAAAACTATGACATTACTACCCCTTCTAGGTCCCTTATCAAGAACCTTGAAAAAATAAACATTATATGGTTCAAGTTTTGGGCTGTTGATTTTAATAATGAAAAAAACTATAAATGTTAATTTTATAAGAAATGCAGAGGAATTATCATGTACATCATACAATTTGGCTATAGTGGTTATGATATAAAAGAATTAAATGCTCAACAACATGTACATTTAGGACTACATTTTCAGACTGATGGAACTATTTCAATATTTTACCCATGAAATTCAGAAAAATTCTTGATATGGGCCTAAAATGGCCCCCTAAAATGAACATCATCATTTTTCTTTGTACAAATATAAATGTGATGTTTTTACATAATGTTCATTTTGATTCAACTGCCCAGAATTTAGAAATATGACATCGTAAAGACAACCTTTTCCTGCCATTTTTGCATTTTTAGCATAAACATGATAAAACAGCTTGTTTTCAAGCAGTTTTTCTTTCAGAAAAAATAGAAAGCATGCTTGAACAAACAAAATATTTTAATCAGAGATGTATCTAGCCAAGGCTAATAAGTGACAAAAAAATTTCCCTGTTCAAGCATGCCCTCTATATTTCCCATTCATAAAAAGATAAGAAAAATGTAAATTTTTGACTGATTTTGATTGAAATAGCGTCACTTCTGACGTCATTTTCTGCCAGTGAGTGCAAAAAAATCAAATAAATAGGTGAAAAATAAATTTTACATCAACTCTTCTAAAATATAACATAACATATTATTGTACCTGAAACACTTTAAAAAATTGCGAATAATGGGGGCCAAATTTAACTCATATCATATATATAGTTCTTTCGTACTTCAAATCACCATCTACCACTTGAAGTGGGAAGATGGGAAGGTATCCCATTAAATGAAAGATTTTGTCCTCTCTGTTACAAAAAACGTATAGCCGATGAATTTCATTATATTTTAGAATGTAATGCAATATCACAAGTCCGAAACAAATTTATAGACTAGACCAAATGTGTTTTAAAGTATTACATATTAGGGTATCCTTGGGGTTGTATGGTGTATCAAGAGTTATAAATCTGTATGATTAGGGTATCTTTTGGAGTTCCTTGGGATTTCTGTGGGGTTCCCTAGGGTTTATAGAGGTTTTTAGAGGCGTGTCTGGGATACCAATGAGTCCCCAATGGTATCAAGAATTTTTAATTTGAATTATTAGGCTATATCCTTGGGGTTCCATTGGGTTCTATGGGGTATCAAGTTTTATGAATCTGTATTATAAGGGTATCCTCTCAGTTCCTTGGGGTATCCATGGGGCTCCGTGGGATACCTAATGGTGTCTGGGATATCAAAAAGCCCCGAGGGTGTATCCAGAGATATAAAATTGTGTTATTAGGGTATCCTTGGGGTTCATTTGGGTATCAAAAGTTATATTACTGGGTATCCTTGGAGTTCCTTGAGGTATCCATAGGGTGTGTCAGGGATAACAATGGGGTATCTGTATTATTACTATTAGAGTACTATTAGGGTATCCTTTAGGTTTCTTGGGGTATTCATGGGGTTCCTTGGGATACCTTGTGATTTGTCTAGGATATCAAAGTGACCCAAAAAGTATCGAGATATAGTGTATCCTTGGAGTTCCATAGGATATCAAGAGTTATAAAATTTATATAACCAATACATGTATAAGAGTATCCCTAGAGTTCCTTGGGGTATCCGTGGGTTTTGTCTGAGGTACCAATGAGTCCCTACGGGTATCAAGAATTTAAATTTGTATTATTAAGTTATCCTTTAAGTTCCTTGAGGTATCCTTGGGGTTCTGTGGTGTATCAAGAGTTATGAATCTGTATTTTTAGGGTATTCTTGGAGTTCTTTAGGATATCCCTGGGGTTCCCTGGGATTCTTAGAGGTGTGTCTGGAATACCAATGAGTCCCCAGGGTTATCAAGAGTTTTAAATTTGTATTACAACGTATTACGGTATCCTTGGGGTTCTATGGAGTATCAAGATTTAAAATTCTGTATTATTAGGGTATTCTTGGAGTTCCTTGGGATATCCCTGGGGTTCCCTGGGATTCTTAGAAGTGTATCTGGAATACCAATGAGTCCCCAGGGTTATCAAGAGTTTTACATTTGTATTACAATGTATTAGGGTATCCTTGGGGTTCTATGGAGTATTAAGAGTTATGGTTCTGTATTATAAGGGTATTCTTGGAGTTCCTTGGGATATCCATGGGGTTCCCTGGGATTCCTAGAGGTGTATCTGGAATACCAATGAGTTCTCAGGGTTAATAAGAGTTTTAAATTTGTATTATTAGGGTATCCTTGGGGTTCTATGGAGTATCAAGAGTTATGATTCTGTATTATTAGGGTATTCTTCGAGTTCCTTGGGATATCCCTGGGGTTCACTGTGGTTATTAGAGTCGGTCTGGAATACCAGTGAGTCCCCAGGGGTACCAAGAGTTTAAAATTTGTATTATTAGGGTATCCTTGAGGTTCCTTGGGGTTCTATGGTGTATCAGGAGTTATAAATCTGTATTATTAGGTTATCTTTGGGGTTCCTTGGGGTATAATTGCGGTACCAAGGGTAAGGGGTGACCCTTGCACTCTAATGAGACCCCCTTGGGTATCAATAGTTATTTATTTCTGTCATTGGGGTTTCCTTGGGGTTCCTTGGGGTTTCCTTGGGGTTCCTTGGGGTTCCTTGGGGTTAAAAGACGTGCCGCAAGATTTATAAAGTATTTATAGTACCGGTATATCATTATCGTAATCTGAGATATATGAGAAAAAGAATTGCAACAATTTTATGGTCTAAGAAACTTAAATTATATTAGGATTTGCATCATAAGATAGTTTGTCCTCTGCAATTATCAATTAAAAAGATATGATCTATATCAATAGGAAAGGAAATGATTTACCCAATATACATGTACACAATAAACATGTAATCTGGGGTGCATTTATACATGTACTATGAATTTTAAATCTTCAGATTTTATTCATTGTTATCTTTAAAACACTTTGCCAGTTTGCCTACCAAGGCTGTAATTCTGAAAAATATTCTGTCTTTTTAAAAATGTGGATGTTCAATATGAAATAGCCTAGTAATATAGAACCATATAGGACTTCTTATAAAATATAATGTTCCAAAACTTGTAGAAAAGGGAGCATTAATCATGAATTTATCTTATCTATGCTATTAATGCATTATCTTAATATTGACTGTTTTACATTGTAGTTGAATGAATGAATTTATCGGTACACATAAACTGTCTGTGCACAGGCACTGTCTCTTGGTACTCTTCGTATTCAGGTCAACTCTAATATAAATTAAATACCGGGTATATTGATTTTTTCTACTTAAAACTTTTATATGTGATATATTGCATGCCATCAATGTGTTATTAATCATTTTGTTCCATAAGACATGTCAAACCATTGTGAAATCAGTAAAAATCATAAAGATTTCTCTAATACTAACTTTTAAAAGATTATTAGTAATTGTTCAAATAAAACATGTCCCAATAGGGCATCTCAGGACATTTTCAGAACTTTTAATTCAGGGTCTTTTGGTAGTGTCTCATACTTCAGTATGTATTATTTTTACATGTACTAGCTAAATAAGCTAATTGTACTCCTTTTATCAAGTACTCCAATGCGAGGATAATACAGAGAGAGAGAGAGAGAGAGAGAGAGAGAGAGAGAGAGAGAGAGAGAGAGAGAGAGTTTTTATATTTTTATGAATTAAGATCTACGTTACACACATAAAACATATAAAATGATTTAGTTTTCTTTAAGGGTGTTATAATTGCATACTTACCCAGAATAGAACATTAAATCCAAACATCAAATATTTCATACAACAGCTGACTTCCGACTTCTCCTGTCGAATTCCTCGACCTTTCGTCTTTCTATTCTTATGCTTTTCCATGGTTTTGGTGATCACACTGAACTCCACAGGCGAATACAATAGATTTTTGTGAAAGAAAACCTACATGATCATTATTTTGTGACAGTTCATTGTGCGGTGCCTAGATATATCGTACATAGGCTTATTCGAGTCCAGCCACAAATTCCCTTATAGTAGACTGCGTGAAATATTCTGATAAAAGTTGAATATACTCGTTTATTTCTTCTATCTGATTATCTCTTTTTATATATATGTACAGTAAGAGCAAAAATGAAACTTAATAAATCAAAGTATTGAGAGTACTGATGACCTTCTGGCGACTGAAAAAAGCAGTGATGGAAATAAATGCATGTAAAGAGGTATATGCTTAGCGCATGCGCGGATCTAGAGGGGGGTCGGGGGGGTCCCGACCCCCCCTGGAAAATGAAAATTTATTAAATTTACATAGTAAAATTATCGCGAAAATATGCCTCGGACCCCCCCCCCCCCCCCGGCAAACACAATTATCCTTCGGACCCCCCCAGTTTACGATTTAGCTGCAATATCACGCTTTTGCAGACATGAGAGACTTTTAATAATATTATAATTATACAATTTTTTTTTAAAAAGCGGCATGATAAGATTCGAACAATTTCCTACCTCTTATGTTAACCAACTTTTATTACACTCGGCACAATGAGATTTCAAACTTGAAGCACTCTTTACCAAAAATGGGTTGCTATTAGAAAAATTAATAGTTTAATTTGTAATTCTGATAAAACACATTGGTATTTAAGAAAAGGAAGGACACTGGCTTGTCTTACACTAAATGTTGATTTTTCTGACCCTGTACAGAAACTCAACACTTCACCAAAATAAAGTATTAATGCAAGTAATCCCAACACCTTGACAACAACTTGCTCACCGCTTTATAGTACCTTCAGTAATTTGATTAGGTGTGTAGTTACCCATTCCACTTTAAGGTACCTCACTCAATACATCAAGAACACTTTACGACAATTCGTCAGTGACAAGATGGAGATTTAAATTAATGATTTGTTATTCATGAGTTCGTATCCATGTGGAACTTTTGTCCATATTTACTAAATTATTCTTTTGAAAATAATAATTTTATTAAAAACTGGATATTTTTTTGGCTATTTGACATATATACTTCTTATGAATCATGCCATCTATCATAATCAAGTAATTTTCTGATGATTTGACATATTATTTCAAGTTGTAGTGAGCCACCTTAAAGGTTTGAAACATGCAACTTTTCATGGAGATTTAACTGTTCAATTTTCCTCATTTTTTTTTTTAAATTTCTTTTGATGTATTTATTGTAAAATGATTTGGCTGTAATTATAAAACAATATATATTTATCTTTTAAAATACCTTTAATTATTATATCATTTAGTATTTTTTTTATTTAAGGCGAGAGCTGTTGCAATGATATAGCCCTCTCCAAATCATTTGCAATTGGCGCTTCTGGAAGTATATAAAGAGCTAAATTATCACTATATACTAGTACATTTTTCGTGATTTTTTAATCATTATTTTGTTATCGATGAAATATAGCAAACAAATTAAAAACCAATTTACATTTATGTGTTAATTATACTTGCATACAGATATTTAGACTACGATTGTCATTAAGTTCCATGATCTTATTATGCAAAGCTTCTATACCTCCATCAAATATTGTTCATATTGATACTATTCAATTATTCAAT
Source organism: Magallana angulata (assembly GCF_025612915.1). Taxonomy (NCBI): domain Eukaryota; kingdom Metazoa; phylum Mollusca; class Bivalvia; order Ostreida; family Ostreidae; genus Magallana; species Magallana angulata. The sequence goes on along the minus strand of NC_069120.1, from coordinate 5,779,620 downwards.
AATATTCATATAGATACTATTTAATTACTTGGCCACCAAATTTAAACATCCTCAAATCTTTACTCCTTCAAAAAAATTGTTGTCATTAATATTTTTCCTTTAGTAATGTATTTCTAATGACCAACCAACATTTGAATGTCAACCGTACAGTTATTTGTTATGTAAACAAGGCTAGCTCGTGCCATGTTTTTTTTATATTGGTTCAATATATCGAAAAATGTTCTTTTACAAGCTGGCATAAATAAGCAGTTTATATCGTTTGTCATATTCATTTTAGGTCTAAAGGTGGAATTTACAGTAACACGAAACAAGGAGGAGTTGAATGTTCCTAAGTGTAGGTTAGATTTACTGAAAAATCATTTGTACCCAATGCTGTCAATCAGTGGAATTCAATCAATATAGAAGCCAGGACAGCCACCTCAATCAATTTGTTTTGAAAACATATGCCTAATGTTACGGAACCCCATATTTATTTTTCTTTTGGTAAAAGGTGTACCGGCCAACATAAATCATACAAGCCGAGAAACAATTGTGTATTGTGTTTATGCTAGATTTAGTCAATAGTACTACTTGTGTGTTGTGTTTATGCTAGATTTAGTCAATAGTACTACTTGTGTATTGTGTTTATGCTAGATTCAGTCAATAGTACTACTTGTGTATAGTGTTTATGCTAGATTTCGTCAATAGTACTACTTGTGTATTGTGTTTATGCTAGATTTAGTCAATAGTATTACTTGTGTATGGTGTTTATGCTAGATTTCGTCAATAGTACTACTTGTGTATTGTGTTTATGCTAGATTTTGTCAATAGTATTACTTGTGTATTGTGTTTATGCTAGATTCAGTCAATAGTACTACTTGTGTATGGTGTTTATGCTAGATTCAGTCAATAGTACTACTTGTGTATTGTGTTTATGCTAGATTCAGTCAATAGTACTACTTGTGTATTGTGTTTATGCTAGATTTCATCAATAGTACTACTTGTGTATTGTGTTTATGCTAGATTTCATCAATAGTACTACTTGTGTGTTGTGTTTTTGCTAGATTTCATCAAAAGTACTACTTGTGTATTGTGTTTATGCTAGATTTCGTCAATAGTACTACTTGTGTATTGTGTTTATGCTAGATTTAGTCAATAGTATTACTTGTGTATTGTGTTTATGCTAGATTCAGTCAATAGTACTACTTGTGTATTGTGTTTATGCTAGATTCAGTCAATAGTACTACTTGTGTATTGTGTTTATGCTAGATTCAGTCAATAGTACTACTTGTGTATTGTGTTTATGCTAGATTTAGTCAATAGTACTACTTGTGTATTGTGTTTATGCTAGATTCAGTCAATAGTACTACTTGTGTATTGTGTTTATGCTAGATTTAGTCAATAGTACTACTTGTGTATTGTGTTTTTGCTAGATTTAGTCAATAGTACTACTTACTTACTTTTTTATGGCAACGACAACCTTTACCTATTAACAAAAGCATTTTTGCTTCTGTGCAAAAGTTTATAGACTTTTAAAATATATATATTATTATAAGTCTTATAAGTCTTGCAATACTTTCTTGAGCTTAAACACATTTTAACTAAATTTGTATTAAATTATCATGCTACAATTAAACGATAAATCTACACAAGAAATCAACGTGTTATCTTTTATTCTTAAAATGTCCGTTTTGTTTGGTACCAAAGTATGACAGCCATTGCTGTTGTTTAAGCGGAAGCGGGTGTAAAAATGAGACGTCCTTCTGTTGGTGGTAACGATCTAGTGGCAGTGTCGTCTGCATCTTAATCGGAGTCCGGAATTCGCCATTTTGTAGAACAGGACTAAGGTTAATTTTGTATATTGTAGTCTTATAGATCATTCTGTCATAGCTGTAATGCTCGTCCACCATTTGTCCGGTATGACCGATCAAGGTCACGAGGTCAAGGTTGCCATCTCCATCTACGTCACCGATGGCAGCTACAGTATCAAGACACCAATGTGATCAATATGGTTATCAATATTCAATGCTTGTATTTTTATGTGGCACAATAGACCTACTGTGAGATTTGACGGCGTCTTCTAATACTTACACGTGGTTCTATCTTCTGGAATCAACACGGCACAATAATTTACACTTTCATTTCTAACGCCAGCTTTCCAGTTTATTCTTGGATCTGCATAAAAAAGAGTTTTAAAATTGTCATTCAATAATTTACAGTTAAGGAGTTTAAATGCTCAAGAAATTATCCATCTTATCTACCTTAAACAAAATAAAATGATTTTCAGTCATAAGATATATCATAAATCGTTAGACAGTGCTCTTCATCTTAAAGAGATAAATATATACCCAGTAGTCTAAAAAAAAATGACCACAATAATAAGTGCTGATCTATATTTTTTTCGGGGGTGGGGTGGGGGTGGTCTTACGGAATATTTTAATTCGCGGGGGGGGGGGGGGGGGTGGGGGTGGTGGTAAAATTACTATTTAATTTTAAGAAATTTGAATTCACACACCATGCATCTAGATCCGTGCATAGAGAAGAACATTTGTACCGCCCCTTGAGACAAAAAAGCGCTATATTGCACATATGCCTTCGTACCATCGTGTAACTATCGGTAAATCTAAAACAAAACTTTATGAATGAAATTCCATTGGTTCTTGGCACAGAACTGAGAGGAGATACTTACGGTACTCGTATTCTATTGGGGGCGTTTCCATTATTTTGATGGGCGTGTCGGCCGTCGATCTGTCCATCATAAAAATTTCCGATTTAATGTCGACCCCGGCATTGCACCGGAAATGATATTTCATGAAATCTTTATATTCCATGGAATCTACAAAATACAAGAACAATTATTTAAAGTGCAAAAACTACAATTGTTCGACAATACGAAAACGGCAATATTAAACTTATACTGTTAAGAATACGTGGTTTGTCCTACCGTCATTATTTGGAAGTATGGAAATCTGAAGGAAAAAAAACCATTTGTTTGTGTTTATTAACAATAGATGATGTTTGTAATGACAAATTTAGAGCGTCTTATATGTAAGTATGTAGAAAATATAATTTGTATGGGTATTACTTACATTCCTCTGCACCCCGACACCGTGGATTTCTCCCGTGACGTCTTGGTACACGTGCGCACCACGCCCCTTCATCTTGTACAGATAAATGTCTCTGTGGGGTTCGGTAGTTTGAATGGTCAAGTCTGAGGACATCTCAAAATTCCTCAGGCCAGCCCGCCAGATTACACTCCCGTCCTTCCCGCTCAATATCACTTTCTGGAATAAAAGATCAAGATTAAAAAGACAGAAGCATGATGGATGTTTTATTACAGGAGGACAAAACTGAGGTTTGGTGACGTCACCTGTGAGGCATTGTACATTGGCCAAGCGCCTGTGCTCCAGTGAACCATGAAATCTAATACGTCATCTTCATCAAAGTATCCCGGAGCAGGCGTACTATAAAAGAGTAGATCAAATGAAACAATAGAATGCATGTGCATTGATATCAAAATACATGAGTATACATATACTGTAGATTCGAGAAATTGATATCCACGTAAAATCGTGGAAACAGCCTTCCCGGATTTTACAATCTCTTCAATATTTTTTTTCGAGAGTTTAGAACAATAAGAAAAAGGGGATTAAAGTTCCGCGTTCGCGATTTTATATTCTCACGACTTGATACAAAACAGCGAAACCGCGGAATTAAGTACTCGCGTAATATAAGGAATTTACAGCATAAATGCATATAAATTCAGATTATAAAGGGTTTCCTCCTGCTGTTTGCTCCAGTTATCGTTCATTACCTGTAAGATTCCATTCCCGGGAATTCGGCTTTCCATTTGGACTTCATGGTTTTACCGTCCAGCAGCATCACGATTCCATCGTAAGCCGACATCACGATGTCGTCCACTCCGTCACGGTCGATATCCGTCATCAGGGGCGGGACCATCACGCCCTTCGTCACGCCCCTACACACAAAATAAAATCACATCCTATTTAAGAGGCTGCATGGTCAACAAATTACCCATTACATCTATACCTTAAGATTTTAAATGTGATATATTCGGTCAAAAACTATTATTTAGTCAAGAAAACCCCCCCCAAAAATATTTTACCTTTGAAAATTAAGCATACATAAAGCAAATAAGAGATAAATTAAGTACAACAATGGCATGGGCTATCCAGTCCTCTTCTGATATGATATTAGTTTGATAATATATAATTGTTACTGAATTTTCCGTAAAGTAACCGAAATAAATGGTATAAAAATTAACCGAGGTCTTTTAGAACGAGGTATATGTAATATGATTGCCCAACTATAGTAAATGTACTTACGTGAATAACACTATGATGCCCGTGTCTGGATGTCTGTGGAGATGGCGCCAATGGTCGTATGATCCCCTTGTATTCGGTACTTTGGCGTCCTTTGAGATCCCCATCACGTAACGATAAAAATCCGGCAACGAGATCATCATAAAATCCCCTGCAATGTTAAAAGATATCACTAATATATTCATATGAAGAAGAAATAGCAAACCTTTAGAAACTATGACGAACAAATACAAAACAACCAAATCCTCTAGTATTACTGGGCGTCCAAGTACCAATGAGGCGGGCTGATGGAACTACCTACAACCTCATTAACTAATGAGAGTCTCGTTAAACATGTACATAAGATTCTCCTCTGCCTTGTTTGGACATTCAACGCCTACCCAACTATGCAGAAATTGTTTTGGTCTATGATTTCCAGAAACCTTGTTTAAGACTACGATGCCTTTTAAACTTACCTGGTTTTTCTTAGGCTATGTACCATTGCCATTAAATTTAGAAGGTATATTGTTTGGTCTATGATGCCTAGTAAACTTACCTGGTATTGTTGGAGCCTATGATGCCTACTTTACTTACCTGGCATTGTTAGGAGCCCGATGTCATTCAGCCTACTGGCTCTTGAAAGGGTTTCTGGTGCCCAATCAATTGACTAGGAATAGTTAGTGTTTTAGATGCCCAACAAACAACTTACCGGGAATTGTTTCGCCCCCACTCCCCAGCAGGATGTACTGTGATCCGTCACTGTAGGTGTACATCACCGGACTCTGGTAACTCTCCTTGCTGTTGGGCATATCCAGAGAGCGCACCCCCATCCCTTCCCCCGTCCTACCGTCCAGCATGATCAGACGGCCGGACTCTCGGTCATGGTCCTAAATTAAATGGCAAGAGACTTTGTATTAGTAAAGGAATTTGACCAATTTGTTGAAAGACTTTTCTCCTTCATAAAAGGGGAACAAACAGGTAATTCGATCTTGTAAAGTTTATATCAGCGCTTCTTTTACCACCTTTTCTTCTATTTTAAAAGAAGGACAACTAAAAAACTTGCAGTTACTAGAATAATCAATTTGATTAATATCGGTAGTATTCTAAATTTATTAATTTTTCTTATTCTTTATGGATCGGCAAATCTCTATTTTGACTGTGTAGGTTTTTATTCGTACGTTGGAATCTTTGGTTGGATTCCCACCATGCATGACCGCTATTTCTTTGACACCATCTCCATTAAAATCAGGCAAGGCCATTGGGTGATAAAAGTTCCAGGTATTACTGAAAAATGCTGAACGAGCTTCCCAAAGTCGTTTTCCTTTGTAGAAAAAAAAATAATATATTTTTCATTTTCATAAGATTAAATATCTGAAAATTGACACGTAGATGGCAGAAGAAAATTATTAGGGAAAAAAATCATTAATGGACAATAGTTATACCGTTCCTAACGTCTATAGCCTCCATGGTGGCGCTGCGGCCTCCGATGACACAGTCGGTGTTTCCGTCCAAATTGATATCAAAGTCTTCACAGTTGGTCAGTAAGGCGCCGGCTCGTGTAGGGATTTTCCATAGGACTTTTCCGTCATATCCCCTCATACCGATAAAAGTGCCGATACATGGGTAGGTTCTGCCTATAGAGATGTTTAAAAGAAATGTTTCTTTCTAAAAAAAAAAACAAGTCTTATCATTCGTGATCTTCATTTTAAAACGAAGCCTTAGTAAATTTTCTGCGATGTGTGTTTATTGTACACCATATTTTTTTCACAACCAGCCACTTCTATTGCGACAAATTGATATTAAACACTCCAATGAATACTAGTGCATGTTTCATGATACAAAAGTACGTCTTCATAGGCGTCGGAACGGGGCTAAGCCCCCCCCCCCCCACTTTTTTTGCAAAGTTATACTTAACCATTAGGCACATAGCATGATAGAGGGTTCAGCCCCCCCCCCCCCCCCTCCACTTTTTATCGGAGGAAAGATTATTGTACCTAAATTTACCTTGAAAGATTGAGAAGTTAGATTCAGAGGCATATTTTTAAGTGCTTCGTAACAAACGTAGCCACACACCGTGTAGTGATGCATGAAAATTCTTGTTTAATATTGATGCGTAAAAAATTCGTTTAGAAATAGAAGTGAATTAAAATTTTAATCATTGCATACCAGTCGCCTTGCAAAATTTCCTCAAATCTGCGTTCATGTCGAGGCTTTCGATATTGGCGAGGTCAGCGGTGGCGGCGGCACCAAACACTATGTCCTGTAGGCCGTCCCCGTCAATGTCGATCAGTCTAATCACACACTCAGTGCCTAGAGAAAGGAGTAATGTAATAGTCAGTGCCAAGAGAAAGGAGTAACGTAATAGTCAGTGCCTAGAGAAAGGAGTAATGTAATAGGCAGTGCCTAGAGAGAGGAGTAATGTAATAGTCAGTGCCTAGAGAAAGGAGTAACGTAATAGTCAGTGCCTAGAGAAAGGAGTAATGTAATAGGCAGTGCCTGGAGAGAGGAGTAATGTAATAGGCAGTGCCTAGAGAGAGGAGTAATGTAATAGTCAGTGCCTAGAGAATGTAGTAATGTAACAGTCAGTGCCCAGAGAATTGAGCAATGTAGTCAGTGTCTAGTAAAAGAAGACAATAAAATAGTCAGTGCCTATAGAAACAAGCAATGTGAAATAGTCAGTGCCTAGAGAAAAATTACAATGAAAGTGTCAGTCCCTTGAGAATTGGGTAAAGTGATAGTCAGTGTCTAGTAAAATATGACCAAGAAACACGCAATGAAATAGTCAGTGCCTAAAGATGGAAATAATGTAATAGTCAGTGCCTAGTAAAAAAACAATAAAATAGTCAGTGCCTAAAGAAACAAGCACTGAAATATTCAGAACCTAGTGAAAGAAGACAATAAATTAGTCAGTGCCTACAGAAAGGAGGCAATGTAAAAGTCCGTGCCTAGTAAAGAAGGAAATGTAATTTTCAGTGTCTGGAGAAAACAAAAGAAGACATTGTTACAGTTAGTATAACAAAAAACGCAATGTGAAAATATGTGCATAGTAAAGAATGCAATGTTACAATGAGGGCTTAGAGAGAGGAGAGAATGTTATAGTCAGTTCCTACAGAATGAGAAAAGGGCATTTTTTTCAGCTAGTTCCTAGTAAGGGAGCAATGTAATAGTCAGTGCCTTGTTAAAAAAGGCAATGTTACAAGCAGTGCCTACTGTATTTGACAATGTATTAGTCAGTACAAGATAAAGGAATAAATGTTTCAACCAGTGCCTAGTAAAGAATGCGATGTTTTAATCAAGTCCTAAAGATAGAAAACAATGTTAAAGTCAGTGCCTAGTAAAAGGAGGCAATGTAATAGTCAGGGCCTTCAGAAAGTAAGCAATATCCAGTGCATAATAAGGAGGACAATATCATAGTCGGTACCTATAGAAATGTCACAGTAAGGCAATGTTACAGTACGTATAGTAAATACGTTTATCAATCGTTGTAAAATAAATAAAGTTCAGTTCAGTTCAGTTCAATGAGGCAATTCAGGAATGCAGTGCTATACAGTTAGTGCCTTGTAAAAGGAAGTAATGCAATAGTCAATGCCTGTAGAAAGGGGGCAATGTAATAGTCTTTCTCTAGTGAAGAGGGACAAATGTTATGGTCATATCTTAGAAAAAGAAGCTTGTGCTTAATGAAAGGAGGCGATGTGCCAAGAGAAAGAAAACAATGTCACATTCATTGCTTAGCTAGAGGAAGCAATATTTGGGCAGTGCATAGCATTGTAAAAGAGGAGATGTTACATTCTGTGTCAAATGAAAGAAGGTAATTTATATTCAGTGCCTTGATAAAGAAGACAATGTTACAGTGGGTGCCCAGAGAGAGGACACAATGTTACAGAGGGTGCCCAGAAAGAAGACACAATATTACAGTGGGTGCCCAGAGAGAGGACACAATGTTTCAGAGGGTGCCCAGAGAGAAGACACAATGTTACAGAGGGTGCCCAGAGAGAAGACACAATGTTACAGTGGGTGCCCAGAGAGAAGACACAATGTTGCAGAGGGTGCCCAGAGAGAAGACACAATGTTACAGTGGGTGCCAGAGAGAAGACACAATGTTACAGTGGGTGCCCAGAGAGAAGACACAATGTTACAGTGGGTGCCCGAGAGAAGACACAATGTTACACTCAGTGCCTTGCATTGTATTTTAACAAACATAGCCTTTTCATTTTATGACAAAATTTTATACATCCACCCATTACTTTTATAAGGTCCACAAAAAATAAATTTTCCAAAAGGATATCCAAAACATTGTCCGATTACTTTATACATTACAAAATCAAGGTACCAATAAAAGAGAGTAGAATTCTACACAATCATTGTTGACACGCCATAATTGGCATGAATCGCGTTGTATTTGTTCGTGGGGCATAAAACTAGTCTTACAACACGTGCACTCTACCTACCCAGAGCATCAAAAGTCACATTCCAGTCTGGTGTCGTTCGACGTCGATTGTCCGGAGCTATGGTCCCAATGGGTGGGGTGACGTCTTCTGTAGAACCTTGGGTAATCTTTATGTTTTCTGTCACAGAGGGCGGCAGGGTGGTCCTGGTGGGGTCGGGGCGGTTTACTATGACGTAACACATGGCGGCGATCACCGCTAACAGTACTATGATGACTAATGCTCCGGCCACCAGGAACGGTCTGTGATAAGGTCGATTGTGGCGCCTCTGACGGAGGCTGATGTTGTACACCGGTCCGGAATCTTCATCAGAGTCCGAGACACTTCCAGAAACCAGGGGCACCCTGTCGTACTCTTTCTTAGAGACTGAAATGAAAAGGAGACGAGATTGAAAACAATTTTTTGTACAAACTTGTAATTTTGAAAAGATTTCTTTACATGTACCTTAATTACGAGAAAAAACATATTAGTATACCCATGGTGATGATGATGATTAGCTTGTCCCACGTCTTACAAATCCGCCAGATTTTCCCTGGATTTGGTCATTATTATTCCTGAACGGTGTAATCATCACGTACTCCGAATCATAACGAACGATGCCTGATGTGACAGAGGCATAAAAACTTCAGACTAATTGTTTGCGTCTATAGTTAATGACTGCTCTTCACTGTCCCCATGTTCTGAACATAATACGGGGTTCGACGGCTGATTTTCAATCTGTGACAAAGTTTATGGTGTGAAGTAGCCGCCAGGTTGTTCTAAGTGATAACGAAACGCCGCTGTGGTTCCTTGCACTGCAATACAGTGGGCATTTAAATAATCTATTCTCGATAGATAAACTTAAAATAAATATAGAAAAGAAACAAACTTACATGTTGTGTCTTAACTACAGCGTATTTAAATGGCCAGCCACTTCCCTGTTCCAGGTTTCACAACACCCATATATCTTTATGGTTTCGATTGTGTTTGACAGTTGGTCTTATCTAAAGCACTACACTTCGACAGAAGCTGTACTGAACCTATAGATGAACCGACAGTAGAGTCGATATTTGGTGACCGATCGTGTACGAACACATAAAGCGAAGTTCAAAGCACCAACAATATGGTCACAGATCCGTGTCTAAAAGTTCACGATTTCGCTTTTTTATGCTTTATTGCATTCTGATTTTAAATACAAAGAGTCTCGCTCCGTTAAAGTCTGTAATGGGGTTTAATTTGACACCAACCCAAGATAAACTTCGACTCTCAATAAATCTACAAATCAACAAACGTGACTGAATAGTTCAATTTCTTATGCAAGTGTTGTCAAGTTAAAGTTGAGGGGGTGATATGGTAATTCCGTCTATTCACCGTGCGCTTCATTCTAATGCGCTTCAGGGGATGGACCTGTTCACAATGTATCCAGCCTCCGACACTGGGTACTCACTGAGTGGATACAGTGTTACAAAGCTTATCTAAATCCACGACCAGAAAACTATTATTAACGCATCGATTTTCAATTCTAATAACTAAAAGATAAGACGAGATCGCTACCCTAAATAGGATTTGCCGAAGTTTAATAATGGAATTAATGAAATCACGTTTTTTGTGCATTTCAAACAAATCTGACGGTATTCCTACATAAAACCGGCAGACCTATAGATTTCCGATCACTCCGGGGTCGGCGAGTATTTAGTCTCCTTCTTCCTATTCTGTTCTGTGTCTGCTCCGTTCCATTCACTGGACCAGACATCACTCAGACGGTTCACACAGAGAGGCTGCGTCTCAGAAGACCCAGCACTATTGATGCCCCTTTGTACCATATAAACAAAATTCAAGCACGGCAATTAACGAACTGTCTAATGTGATGAAATCCAAGAATTGCAGTGACACTATTTCTAAATGGGTCATGTGGCCTCTCACAACGTCTCGGTGAGGAAGGGGGTAGTTTGATATGGTTTACACCTTCCACCTGCTATCTTACAGGTGTTATCCTTGTATTTCTGATAAGGTAATTGATAAGACTTTATAAAGCACTACTGTCTTTACGTACTAAGCATGCACTTTGTGTTAAATTCCAAGAATAGACAATACCGATAGACAGTACTTGGACGTGTCAGTCGGATATTTCAATGTTTGTACAAATTTCCTCAAGTTTCAAACATCGTTACCAATAACTGAGTAACATCTCTGTAATCTGAACTGGATGTGTGATAGTTTTCTCTGCTCATCACCGTTTGTTTTTATGTTTTCTATAAATGTATTCTTGTTATTATGATTGAACATGTGAAATCTTGAATATCGAAGATCCAGGTAAAAAAAAAATTATAACATGTATCAATATTACATACATGATGTATTTGTAATTTTGTTAATACACCCCACCCCCTTCTGGGGGTTTATAGGACCGCCGATGTCCAAAAATAAACATTTTTTGCTTAATTACATAACATGGAAATCCAAGGAAATAATCCACAAGAGGACAAAATATTATTTTGTTAAACCAAGTACTGGATAATACATGCCGCACGAGCAACCATTGTATGGAATCAGAACAACGTTGTCTTAATATAATAAATTAATTTATTATACTTTCATGTTAAATACTGAAATCTGATTGGTTTAGACGCAGTTGATAATCCGTTCTATTACCCTCAGCGTTAGCAACACACTTAGCAACGGGTAACACAACGAATTGTTACATGCGCGTTAATTATGCGCGTACGGTTCGCCGTGGAATTCACGTCATTTCTATATAAAAGCAGTAAAAAAATCGCTAAAATTAAGACATTCAATATAATAAAATAAACAGTGCCTGCTTGAGAGGGTAACTGTTGAAATTGACATCCCTCGAAAATCATTGTCAACCTCCGCTTCGCGTTGGTTGACAATGGTTCTCTCTGGGTGTCAATTTCAACAGTTACCCTCCCAAACAGGCACTACTTATATAATGGTAAAGTTTAGAAAGGTAAGAAAATCTAGCCAGTTAAAGGTTCGCCCATTACTGCGCAATTTTTCCAGACTATAACAAAATAACATTACATTAATCAATATGATATCGGCTAGTTATAAATCTTCAGAGAAAATATGAAAATATGCAAATCAATGTTTTTAAAAAGTTCTACATAGTAGTAACAGTCCAGTGGAGAGAGCACTTATAATCGTAATTCTCACCAGCAAATGCAACGTACATATGTAATGATATTCTTTTTCCACTATATCTTCTATTAACTTTGTCACTCATGTGCTGTTTTGTATTAAGATTTTATTCTTCATGCAATGTCCTAGGGGAGGAAATAAAGACAGGATGAATGAGCAACTCGACAGACCCTGGTCACGCCAGGTAAATAACACCTTCTTTTGATTAGGCCCCGCCTTTTTTTCAGTAACCGTACGGTCATGAAATGGGTCCTTATTCCAGAAGCAATATGCTGATAAATAGTGATAATTTACGTCCTTGGGCTCAAATCTTATGAATTATTAAAGAAAGAGAACGATATAAAAATTACAACCAATGTGATGCTTTTCAGTGGTTCATGTGGGCAGCAGTCTTTAAAGAAAAAAATAGCAAAGAAAATAAATACTGGTCTGGTATTGATAATCAGACCAGGAAAAAATAACAGCTATAAAGAAAAAATATCAAAGTATAAAAAATTGGAAAAGTTTCATTTAAAGACAAAATGTACGCAAATACATTGACAAAATATTTGAATAAAAAGATATACATGTATGGCTGCATTATCAGCATCAGCATATATAAACAAAGTGTCTGAACATAAAGATGTACATGTAAGGCTAGAATATCGGCACGTAAGAAACTTTATTGGGATACACTGTATTTCAAGTGCCGGTGTTGTAGCATAGACCACCTCCCTCCCCATTATGTGTTTAGCATAGTTTCCCACCGGAAAAACTTGGCCAGATTAGATCCCCCATGAGCGGAATAAGTGCCCCAGCACATCCCCAAACCCCCCTTGCACAGAATCAGCATAGAGATTTCCCGGGTGGAAATACCGCAATGTTATCAGCACCGTTTGTTCTGTCTTATCGTGATCTTTGCCATATATTTTATTCACAGAGTATTTGTTACAGCTCATCATTTTAGCTCGCTTTTATTTCACACAAGTTTCACTGCGCCTAAAAAAAATGCAAACCTGCTGGAAACAAGTGTTTATTAAACATGGAATCATTTACAGCAATATCTTTCTGAGAGCCCCACTTCCACCGGACACAGCATCGTTAGGTTTATAACAATTCTCAGAAATTTCTTTCTGATTATTGGAATTGTTCTGATTCCTGTCATCTCTGTGTCGATTTATTGTTCGATTGTTGTGAGTTTTAGAGATCGGCTTTTAGCATTTATAAAATACAAGTCAATAGAACAGTACCTATTGAGCATGAATGACAGAAATATGACAGAAACGGTTTGATGAAGCCCATCACCAGGAAATACAGATATACGTATGAAAAATATCACTGATGATGTAATATCTTAATTTAAACATGCCGTAAAACTTATTTATAACGGCAGATATAGAGATGACGGCTTTATTCTATTCAATGGAATAATTAAATTAAAGAACTTTTTGACATAAGGAACTGTCGTCATAAATATCATTGATTAACTTATGAATTATCTCACACTAGTGTCAATTTCTTAGACACAACCATATACAAAGGAACAAGATTCTCAGATAGCCAGCGATTAGACATTCGCTCATATATCAAACCTACTAACATCACTACCTGCACATACAGGGTACTCATAGCTCATCAGTTTCTAAGGGCCTAATTAAAGAAGAATGTACCAGCCATCTTAGAAATGCTAGTGATCGACACGAATTACAAAGTCTTTTTAAAGATTTCAAAACTCATCTCGAAAAAAGAGGTTACAAACAATCAGAAATTGAACCTATTATGCAAGAAACTCTTTCTGCAAATAGAATGGATCTTCTCAAAAAGCAAAAGAAGAAAGAAAAACAATAAAAAGCCTGTACTCAATGTTTTGGTGACCAAATTTAACCCATGTATAAAAGAGTTAGAGAAACAACTTATATAATGGTGGGATAACAAACGACATGACGAAGTATGCAAAAAAAAATTTATTCACAACATCTCGTATGGTTGCCTCCAGTAAACACTAAAATACAGGTGATTAATTATTAGATCCAAATTAAAACTAAATGAAGTTCAAAGAGAATACATGTAATTGATTTATGCATAAGGTGAACTCCTGACGAGGCGGTCCTTATACAAATTTGAAATGACACGTGATTAATTCCGCCGAAACATCTTGACTAGTTATGACATATAAGCAGTTGACCAAATGCTTCATTAATTAAGACTGCCGGGTTCTAATAAGTCTACGACATGTCTGGATGTTAGGATGCCGTCGCCTTTTGCACAATGGAGATCACAACTGCATGAGATATTAGTAATTCCAGTAGACATGTGCTTGGATTTTTCATTACTAAAAATAAGAAATCGCACGTAATCTATAGATCTATTTTAATTTTCCACCGGATTAAGTTTCCTTTGATCCTGCCTTGCTGGACCTGCTTCACAGCTAGTCATCGTCACACATCTGACAGCGCATTAGCCGTTAATCCGACATCAATAGCCAATGTATCAAAATCACAGAGGTTACCCAACATACATGTAGGCTATGTTTACGTCGTCTGAAGACGCAATGACATTTTACTTTGGTATCTCACTTTTAGAAGACCTGTGACTGTACATGAGTACCATTTCTAAATAAATAGTTATCTTTCTTTGGCAATGGGGGATGCAATTGCTATTTTTGAGGATGAAAAAAGTAGAATAATGGGGGGGGGGGGGGGGGGGGCTCTTAGAGAGCATAGAGCATTTGCTGATTTATTGTAAACCAAATGCCATTTTCATGTGTTTTTATCTAAGCTATATAGCATATAAACAATTAGGGGTGGGGTGTGAAAAGTATCTGCAGTATTCAAAACTCGTGAACTGCGAGTTGGTAGACCGAAGCAATACCTAAGAGATAGTCTCCATTTGGCGAAATAAACTGTTTCACAAAGCGTTGAAATCGCCACATTGTGACTTATTGTCATAAAAAAGTAAAAGTCAGGGAGTGTCGAGGATTTTTAAATAGCTGTAAGCTGACTCTGGGGGTGAACCTGGTCCCGGTGTCTCTGAGGTCAGGTTTATTAATTGTAAATTTTATCTCCATTTTGTTCATTTCTGTTTTAAAACACCTAATCATGGTATTCTAATCGTTTCTGTGCTTTGTTTCAGAGGCGGATCCAGCAATTTGGAAAAGGGGGGGTTCCATTTGATGAAAACCAATATGTACAAAATTCATTATTTGTCAATAAATAAGGACTTTTTGAACGATTTCCGTGCGTATACAACCGTATTGGATAAACATTTATCTCTTCACTATCTATTTCATATATATTTCAACAGCAGAGTGCACTGCATTATTGAGCGTTTTGCCGTTTCGGTCTAGGTAAGAAAGATTTGCATAATATCTAGCCTCAAGAAACCCAAGTCTCCAGCAATGAGAAAGTGCGCCCCTGCTTGATAGAAAAGAAACACTAAGAAACAAAAAATAACTCAGACTAATTAAGACAAACTATTATAAAAATGAATATTTTGGTAATTTTTTTATGTCTTTGATGTTTTTAAATTCTGAACTATTTATCGATTTTGATTTCTATCGATTGTCTTCGTAAATAAAGATCTAAATGATAGGATATGACAAAAGAAAGGGGATAATTTATCTGCTGAATAAATGGTACGTGTGTAATACAATGGTAAACGCAATTGTCGTCCCAGGGAACTTGATGTGACCTCTGTAATGGATGCGTTACATCATCCGGCACTAGTACACACGCAATCATATTTAGAAAAGTTTTGAAAAGTTGGGCATTTTCATAATGGAAAATATATATAAACCCTTTACACGGTATTTTTGTTACAGAATTTCCGATTCTTGGAAACAAAACAAAAAAGGCTTTCTTTTGTGTTTCATGTGGGTATTGTCCTTTCCGATATATTTTATTTTTAACAAATAAAATATACAACATGACAATTGTCATGTACAATAATCTAAATTTTTGTAAAGGACAGTATGAAAGTAGCTAGCATTCCAGAAAAATAGCATAACCCGCATAAGCGGGTCATGTAATTTTCTTTGTATTTTTCGTATGAAACGAAGTAAAATTCATATATTATAATTACTTTAGTTAATTAACTGAACAATACATTTGAAAGCGGCTTTTTAAAGTAAAACGAATGCGTGTACTCGTACTTGAACTTCGTTTTACTCGATGGTTCGTCAGTTCAAAACTATGAACTATAATCAATTAAAAAAAAATGAGTAGAAGATTCATTGTAGATGTTATTATATATCTGTGTTTTTAGCGATACTGCTAAATTTATGTATTTTTTCGTTAATTTTCCACATGTTTACTCAGTGTAGTAAACACCAGATGCCGAGGGGGAGTTCAATGTACTTTATTTCGATAAAAAATCGATAGGGTTTTTTCATATAAGAACAAAATTATGGGACGCAGTACGAAATTCTTTAAATAAGCAATTTTAAAAGCATTTATTAGAGATAATTACAGTATTTCTATTATAAATGGGGAAAATTGCCTTTAAATAGGCCTTAAACGTTTTCAAAAAAATTCATATGTCCCAGAGAAAGGGGGGGTTCCAACCCCCGGAACCCCCCCTCTGGATCCGCCAATGTTGTTACGTTTGAATTCAAATGTCTATATTTAGATCCACGTCTTTTATAAGTATGGCGTGCTAGATTCGTCATATCTGTATAAGTTATGAGTAGAAATATGCAACACTGCATTTGAGTAATTAGGTCTTTCCACCTTTCAGGGGAAAGACCTTATCTATTTCTATGTTTATTATTATTATTTTTTTTTCTTCTCTTTTTTTTTCCAGGGACAGCTTTTTTATTTCTAGAGATATTGAATCAATTTTATGTAATTGACCATTAAAAGTTATGAAACCAAATAACCCTTTGCTTAATAACTCCCAGAACTGACAAAGTTAATGCCCTTGTGTATGGAATATATATTATTATAAAGTAACTTGATACATTTTTACAAAGAGTCGGATCACGTCTCGTCGCCAGGATCATCAGATCAAATCAGATCAAACGAGACGCGCGCCTGGCATCGAGACGTGATCTGACTCCTAGGATCAGAGTACTGTTACAGTGATAAATTCAAAAGTTATGATTACAAAACTATCTTTCTAAAATCAATTGTATGACGTTTTTGAAACGAACTCTTTTGAAACGCGCTGTAATATAGACGTTGTTTAATCTGTACTACGTCATCAGTTTCAGAGTTGGGTGATACGGAATCGGAAACCCTTGAGTAGTGTGGAATCCGGAAAATCGGGTCACACTCTGTAAAATTGACAGTATTAAGAAAGGAAAATTGATGGGTATATAATAAAAGCTTGTTATCGCTATTCCTCTTACCTCCTCTTTGAATTGTTAAGTTCACTTAGAGGCTCCTTCAATCTATTCATACCAAAAGGGGTCGAGGTTCCCTTCTAACAGTTTTCGCCCCTGACAGTTTTAACATTTAATAAAAACACAATTTTTTTCAATACCTCGTCGAGACATCGGACCACTTGGAATTAAAGGTCAAAGGTCAAGGTCATCATTAAAAACACAAATTGAAAAGTTGTCAAAATGAAAGAAAGGTCTAGTCAAAGGTCAAGGTCAAACAAAAAATTTGCATACTTACTTTTTTTTTAAGTAACGCAGAGAAAATATTTTATTAACTCTATCGAAATAAAAATATTATAGACATAAAAGATAATGAGGTGGAAAGACCTCAAATTGTTCAAGAATAAGTCTAATAGTTATGTACATCCACTAGCATTTTTAAGTGTAAAAGTTTTATGCTCTATAGTAAGATTTCTTTAAGACTGTTTATTAGTATTTTGTGTGTATAAAGCGTCTATGCTTTAAAGTGTGTCATACGTGACCGTATAGTGTGCAAGTACAGTATGGTGTGTATTTGAGTTAAAGCCACAGCTGCTTTTTCATGTACTTAATGTGTTTTGTACTATGTTGGCGCAGGTTCCTTTTCCGGTCAGTGTGTGAAACACTCTAATCGGCGGTAGTGTTCATTGCCAGACATCGGTGGGGATTTGTGAAGGCCAAGTGGTCAGTGGACAACATTACCACCGAAGGACCTTACTAGTCCACGAATTAGGACAACGACCAAAACGAACATTTGTGTACTCTGTATCTGAACCAAACTGTATTAAATAATATGTAAAAAAAAAAAACCACTGTAAATTTGTCTAAAAGGAAGTACCGGAATAAATTTTCAACAAATATATTAGTATTCCGCTCTAAATTCTGTTAAAACAAACTTAGTTGTATTTTTAAAAACTTTTTTATGAAGACCTGGGTTGATGAAACTAATGTAAAAATAATGTATTAACCTCTTGATTTTGATTTCGTAATCAATAACTGTACGTAATTGATGTGTCTTTGAACTTACAATTTATATATATACATTGTATATTAACTTGTTTTCTATTTTATTCCTTTTATTTTCCTTTTTTGACAAAGGATAGGGATTGAAATGAGTCAGTTCTATAGTTTATTTACATTTTCAATGAAAAAAATTGACGTCAGGGTCATTAACTCTAACAAAAAAGGCTTATTTTAATTTTGATCTTTTACGGCTTTCTTTTGGATAATTTTACGAGATAACAATCCTTCTAATCTTAGTAATGGTCATATATCATCTGGGTCACGTCACCCTATCTCTATCACCTTTTGGGGCTTCTGCAGGGAAGTTGTCAGGTCCTGACAGTCTTTTTGTTTTTCCAAAATGATATTGCTTTCTATCATTAGAGGATGCTACAACCTGATGTCCGTAAGGTATGTAGAGAAATACAATGTACCTTGTCGTTTCTCTTTGTACTGTCTGATTAAGCAGTGATTTAAAATGCTTTGTCCATCTATAGGTTTGTTCCTTAATATAGTCTTTCCGTCTTTCTAATAAATCCATTCTCTTTAATAAACGAATAAACGCGAAATTTTCGCGATATAACGCGCTAGTTTCGCGAATAAACGCGAAACTTTCGCGATATAACACGTTAGTTTCGCGAATAAACGCGAAACTTTCGCGATATAACACGTTAGTTTCGCGAATAAACACGAATCTTTCGCGAATAAAAGCGTTAGTTTTGCGAATAAACGCGTTAGTTTCGCGAATAAACGCGTAACTTTCACGAATTAACGCGAGACCATTATATAAATATTGTCATTTCATACAGAACCCTTATGACGGAAAACAATTGAAAACAAACACATTTTAAGTTTTATATCATAAAATACTTATTATTCATTTTTATTATGATATCCGTGTTACGTTGATTTATGAAGACAAAATTATCTTTTTGCATATAGATATTAATAAATCTGATAAAACTTTATAACATTTTTATATGTTAAATGTCCAAAGTAGATAATAAGTTTGAGCATCATTTTACGATTTTCAGTTGTTCGAACAGGCATTCATTGATGATCTTTTTCTTAAAAAATTGATATAAATTCAACCTTTAAAATCTTAGTATTAATTTTTAAATGACATATGTGATAAATTTGGAGGACGAATTTACGTCATCTAGATTTGAACATTGGCTTGAAAATTTCAATTCACAGCTTGACTTATCTTTCTGATATTAAACTAGACGTTAAGTTACGTCGCAGCGATATAACATATATATTATAACGTTTTAACAATGATATCCTTTAAATTCTAAAATGATACTTAATAAAACGTTGATTAACGAATTAAAATTGTTATAATTAAAATTGCTGCCTCATTTTCAATAATACAGCGCCCATCAGAATGTAAGAAGCGCGATGCATTATGTCCTTTGAAAATCAGTACTAAGATTTTATAGATTTCCTACGTTTGAATTTATGTTAATTTGTATAAAGTTAAATCTAATTCATTTAGATCTTTATATAATATCATTTTGTTTTATTTATATTAATATATTTGTTTTCAGTAATTATTCTTCATAGGTGTTCTTCTATGAAATAACAATATTTATATTTAAGTTTCGCGTTTAATCGCGAAAGTTTCGCGTTTAATCGCGAAAATAACGCGTTATATCGCGAAAGTTTCGCGTTTATTCGCGAAAGTAACGCGTTTATTTGAGAGACTAACGCGTTTATTCGCTAAAGTTTCGCGTTTATTCGCGAAAGTAACGCGTTTATTCGCGAAAGTTACGCGTTTATTCGCGAAAGTTTCGCGTTTATTCGCGACAAAAATATTTTTTTCACATACGAAAATGAGCTCAATGGGCTTTCGTAGAAAAACAAAGTGTACATAATCAATTTGGATAATTTACATGAAGAGTTCGTAAAGCTACATGTATATGCCGTTTTAACGGCATTTTTGCAATGTTGAAAAGCAGACCCAAATTTTGTCAGCATGACTAGGTATATGAAAAAGAAGTTTAGATCAAATTTTGCAATTTTTTGATAAATATTAACGAGGTTCTAGCCATAATTTGAAAATAAATAACGGCGATTTACCTATGCATATTCATAAACGATTAACGTTTGAGGTGGATTTGCGCATGTGCGCAGGAATAGTAATCAAGAAAAGCAGCATGCAGAACGAGGTAATACGACAGGGTTGTTTACATTTGTTTGAATTCATATAAACAGGTTTGTGAAAGATAAACCAGCCCGAAATAGCAAAAGTGAGAGTGAGGTGGAGGTCACGCTTTGGCAGATCTTAATCATTTAGAGTTTTTATCAAAATATGTCATTGCAATGAAATAATATTGAATATTTACGTAAAGAGTGAATATATCTGGCGGGAACTTATATAGAGTGCACATAAAAATTTATAATATACAAACAAATTTGTATGCTCTCGCGTTTTTATATTACATATATTTTTGATACTACTGACAGATTGGTAGTCGTATATATCAATTAATTTGTAAACCATGAACATATTGTGTTGACAACTCTACTTTGAAATCAAGCCTAAACGAACAAATGGTGTACGCATAAAACGGGGACGTTGCTTCTGAATGAAAGGGGGGCGGGGTCTCAACAAACAGTTGTTAATATGAAATTTACGTATAGAAAACTTATTCTGTTCTGTGTTTAAAAATTATATTTAGATTTTACATAAAGAATTAAATCAATGGAAGAAATACGACGTACTATTTCTCCCTCCCCGTTTTGAAATAAAAACAAAACCTTGGGCATGCATGTATATGCCATTAAGGGTTGACATTTGTTACAATTGATAATGCAAAAAATGAAATATTTTCAATTGCGACAATAAACTGCATACGGAACAAACAGTTAAAAGCAAAATAAGTTTGTATTTCTTTCAGACAGCTGCAACATAAAGAATTTAGATAACAAATAACCAATTTCAGTTTTGATTTTCATTCCTGTTCGCTCCTAAAAATATCCAAAAATGATTTCAATTTTTTTTTTACAAATAAGCTAAGAAAAACATTTTTTTATAAATTGGACATCATTAAGATCTATACAAATAATTCACACCCCATTTATATTTAAAATGTATATCCCCCGCTTGCGCGGGTTATTATCTAGTATATATTATTGCTACGATTCATATATTTCTCTATCTTTGTGCATTAAATCACTTGTTCTAACTATTTCACATTCTGGTTATGATTTCCCCAGGGTTCGTTTTTTTCTTACAGAAGACGTATCCAATTACGTTTCCTCTTAGAGAAAGGGTATGTTTTTTCCAGGTCACGTTTTTTACACGGTATGTTTTCAATGATACCTTTTTGCACGCCCTTTAGCACCTTTTCAGTGATTGACTGATGGTTTTCCATCGGTAATCGTTTGTTTGGCATCGATGTCTGTTGATTTTGCATATAAGTCTGTCAATTTTGTTTTAAGCTGTTCTGTTTCGTATTTCAATATGTTTTAAAAAATTAGTTTTTGTTTTGCATTAAGGTCTTTTTACCCTTCCCACCACCCATACTGTTCTTCTATGCATGTAATTTATAGCATCAATTTTAAATTAGTTCCTTAGTGTTAAGCCTTTCAACGAATTCTCTTTTGATTTTCAAGCTTAGTTGTTTATTCTTTCATTGTTGCTTTGAAAATTTTTGGGTTTTTTTTTTTGCGTTAACGTCTTCATCAACCTGTACACCGCCTTTATAAGCGAGGTCTGCTCATTGTGGAGACGTATATTTGAAATCACCTGTTGACATGTATCTGACAAGGAGACACCCCGAGCGAGCTGCCAAATGTTATACCCACAACAAGTTGGTTACTGCCATGGAAGGACCCTATTCCCCTGAATAAAATCTAAGTCGCTAGACCTTGATACACATTTATCATCTACCTAAGGATAATCAAAATACGCCTTGAGGGTCTGATATTCAAAATAATATCTATATCAGTATGACTGAAATTCACGAAACCTTTTTGCACATCAGCCTCCAACCAAAATTTATCAAGGGCTGTTTTTAATCTTCATAGACATTTTGAACAAGTTTAACAATAATATCGCAATAAGGGCGTTTCATTCAGAAAACGTGCTGTAAGAATACTTGACAAAATTTAAATATAGAATGTTTATACATATATAAGGCGGCTTCTAATATAAATACAATACATTATATTCATTCAGGGTCGTAATCTGATTGCCGAGGTCTCTGCCAGAGCGCCTCCTAGCGGTGCTGGCGCTACTGCAAATTTAATTTATCATTTCTAACAACTGCACCCAGGTATCTGTCAGCTACAAATCATATCTAATAAAGTTTAAGAAATCCGAGAACTGAATTGGATACGTTTATTATTTCTCAGCCCTTTTGTTAATTCACTCCCATTTCACCTGCTCCTTCTGGTGGTCATACAATATTCTTACATATTTTTTTCATTTTCTGTTGACAAATTAATCTTCCTTGCATGTGAAAGCATGGCTTAATGATGAAGTTGAGAGGTTTGACCTTGACTTTTATTACTACCTGCACTGTATTTTGAACGGAGATTTCTTGGTAAGCTCAAAAATTAATAAAGCTCTCACTTGGTAGAATTCATGTGATCGTAGAGAGCTACATTGTGTAAAATTATTTAAAAATAAACACGACTGTTCAGCAATAGTGTGAAGACATGCAAACGAATAAGTGCCATATTTATTACAACTGATGCACTGCAGTTAAGAGATGCATGGATGTGGCCATTTTTATGGTCTATTTACCCCCATTAGACGAAGGACTCTAAACAATGATATAAGAAAATGTTGAAGTATTTAAAGTTGCCCTGTAAAATATTTGTAATGTTTTGAATCAAATAAAAGTTATGACTAAAACATTTAAAAGTTTAAAGCAGATCTGTTTGATAATTTGTTGACAACCAGCTTTTTAGTACAACATCTGATTTGAAGTATTTTTTCAAACCATCTGAAGTATTCAGTCTTATATATTGACCTGAGCAGTACATCCGTTCAGTGGCCTCGATAAATCGGAGTGTCAATTCATTTGTTAATTAAATCTGGAATCGCTTCAAATAATTCAGGTTTGCGTGGACTAGGCCCCCAATTATAGTTGTCCGCTTTTGAAGCGCTTGCCTTTCACAAATGATTTTTGTCAGTTAAATTCTTTCCAAGACACATGCGTCTTTGTATTCCGACTGTTCCTCGGTGAGCAACAATTGTCCCCTGAAAGCCCCTGCCCAAAGGTTTTCTTTTTTTACAGATGTTGCCAGGGATGCTCTTTCTCCAAAGATCCAATCACTCAAACATTGAATTATATGTCAAGCTTTTAAGCTGACGATAATGTTAATAAGTAACTGGATTGATTTATCGTACAGTTAAAGGTCATCTTTTGACGACGTTGGTTTTGGCATCATCTGCTATAGTAATAGAAAGAATTTTTGAATGAAACTTTTCCAGAATTTTCTTAACGTCAAACTGATTCAAATAATAGCCACTTCCTGCCTGTTCCGGCGATGGTGTGGCCACGTGCCGGCTGTCGACAGCAAAGTCTCTAGAGGGAAACTTTAAGATTTCGCTGTAGCATCGAAAACTTGTACGTAGGATGAAAATCCGTTACACAACTAACTTTATTAAAATAATTATGTCAACTGGGACATTCCACGGGTTTAAACTTTTTTCTGTACTATTAATCAAAAACAATTTTTTCGTTTCATTATCCAACCTTATATCTCAGCTGTGATGCATTATTCCATTACTGCCCATTTTCATCCTTGTAAATGCATTATGCCAATGCTTTATGTTTGTTGTCCAAATCCTACTGAGTATGTTTTGACACCGTCCAAAATATGCAATGACCATGTTACTCTTCAGGCTTATCTTTATTAGATAGCTTACTAGTGATGTCATTTTAACTTTCCTTTCTTGAAATATTTTGTGACCTTGTAACTAATACATTATTAATATCAAGTGAATTTGAACTTTAATATATAAAAATGCAACTTTTCATCTAAATGAATTATATGTAATAACCTCGTGACCCTGTTACACGTTATATTTATATCTAGTTACTAAGTAACATCAACTTTGATCCTAACGAATATTTATTGACCCTGTGACTTTTCATTTTTATCTTTGTAAATGTTGGATGACCTTAAATACATATTAAATGACCTTGTATCGGGTAACGTATTACGTTTCATCCTAATGAATATTTGATAAACTTG
Organism: Magallana angulata; assembly: GCF_025612915.1. NCBI lineage: Eukaryota > Metazoa > Mollusca > Bivalvia > Ostreida > Ostreidae > Magallana > Magallana angulata. The sequence goes on along the minus strand of NC_069120.1, from coordinate 5,755,180 downwards.
TTACGGTGCAATGTCATTTTATTAAATACCGGAACATTCAAATAGGCGTGTAATATAGGTTATTATTCATAGATGTATATGACCCTGCAACTATCCTGTCCTGCAGTCATAGTCACAATTTAAAACATTTGACAACGTTTAAGTTTGGGCTATATGGCAAAATGAACAAGATTTTGGTAGCTTTAATTTTGAAAAAGTTTAAGGGATGAGAACAAGCACAGTTCATGTGTACTGCGAGTGGTTAAGAAAACACATTGGCGATCCAATAACGAAACTTTATTAAGTAACCGAAGACGTGAAGTCAAGTGTTGCTTCTTGTAACTACCGCCATAACTCGTGTTCCGAATAATAAAAATTCCCGTAAAAATAGTTGCCTCGTGTTCAGTAGAATTTAACCGCTCTCCAGTAAGATGTTCTTATTTCGCGAAAGAGGCGGTAAATTGGTTTTGTGTTTTCTCACGAGTCAAACTAAAATGAAATACAAACACCGAGTGGCACGAAGTAAGCATTAAGCAGGACAGTACAGTTACACTTTGTTTAACTATCATGCAGTGAGACTGTACACTGCAGCATCTCGGTCACTTCATTAAGACTTACCAAGATCCGTTATCAGATATATCTCTCCGAGTCGATACTGGTATAACAGATCGATTTGATCTGAGGTGGACGCTGTTTTCTATCACGAGAGCCGGAATGAAGCCATGAAATAGCATACCGCTTATTCGCTAAACTGTTGCTGTAAAAATGGTGCAGATTTTTTCCAAGAGGTCTTGCAGTTTCTAATGGCCCCTTAATACATTAGAGGCCGTTTTTGAGGCAGTATGAAGTTTTACGTTCTTCGCATCTCAGACAGTATATACGATAATGCACTTCGGCGTTAAATCAAAGGAAAGGGACCACGAGCTGGAGGAATAACACGGAGCCACGATTGTAAGCTGCTACAATAAGGCGTGCACTGCCTAAAAAATTCGATGTTTGATTCTAGATATCAGTGTGTATAATCTTGTCAGAATTATTCAGAATTGCAGACTGAAAATATGAACAACAGTACAAATGGAACCCTGCAATCGGCTCCTAAAATCTCCACAGTTCTCCAGACTCTTTTTATCATGATGTATTCGTGCATTATAATAATTGCTGTTGGAGGTAATGGTATTGTATGCTATTTGGTGTATGCTTATAAAAGGATGCGTACCGTCCCAAACTACTTCATTGTCAATCTGGCTTTGAGTGATATCATAATGGCCATTTTCTGCATTCCCTTTACGTTCGTGGCTAACCTGATGTTGAACTATTGGCCGTTTGGTGAGCTCCTGTGTCCGGCGGTTTGTTACCTCCAGATTGTGTCCGTGTTTCTGAGTGCTTACACTCTAATGGCGATGAGCGTTGACCGCTATATCGTCATTGTGCACCCATTTAGGAAGAGGATCACAACGGAGTACGCCCTTTTCATCATTTTGATAATTTGGATTTTATCGCTGTCCATTCCAATTCCTACCCTGTTCAATGCCCGGATTCAGTATTACTCTAACACGAGCGGCCAGTGCCTTGAGACATGGGAGGGTAATGATAGGGGGCGCTACGCCTACAGCGTCATCATCATGGTCCTCCATTATTTTGCTCCGATGCTGGTCATGATGTTTTGTTACACGACCATCAGATATCACATCTGGCTGAAACACAACCAAAAGGACGACCATAATTCTCGCAGACTTCAGCTTGCTTCCGCTAAACAAAAAGTAAGTACAAACTGCTGCTGCAATCATTGACGATTTTTACCACCCCCCCCCCCCCTTCGCCCTCTTAAAAATGTTTATCTTTGATCATTTAAGGTTATAACATACCGATATTGCTGTGTCAAATCTGTTAGGGTTAAAAGATTTTTCAATATAAACTTAACTATATCAGTTAACCACAGAGTATCCAAAATAAAGATTATTCCACTAAAACATCAGGAATTTTGCAAACCAGAGTGGAGTGTGATGTATCTAACAGGTATTAGTTTTTGGTATCTAAAAAACAAACCAAAATTATTAAATTAGTTCTTTTTCTTCTTTGTTTTTTGGTTAATTTATTTGGGCTTCCAGACCGGAAGACAAATAATATAAAATCAATCTTTATCGTTCCAACTTCAAATAAATCTAGAGAATGTTTGTGCAAGCCGAAGTTTGATTAATATACTTTTATTTGCTGTTCCAAGAGAGGTTTTATCCGTATTTAGACGACCTATTACGGGAGAAATTGATTAAGCATCTCTTTGCCATTTGGAGCATAATGAGATCTAATCGGCTTTAACAGCTTGTTAAAATTTCCTGCATTATGGCCGAGCATTGTTTAGGGGTGTAAGAAGGATGGCGTGAATCTGGAACATTAGTTCTCCACCAAGTGTAAAAATATTTGTGGAGACATAAATCTTCTCGCATCACATCAAGATCTATAATGTTCTGTTGGGATTATTAATAAATAGGAGCGAGGAATCTATATAACACAATGTACTGCCATTGTTGTATCAAGTTATTAACTTACATGCATGTTTTGGGATTGGTTTACTGAGCGAAATATTCTTATTATTTGTATATGTTATAAATTGAAACGATTTTCAGAATGACTTTCCTCTTTCTATCAAATCTAAATTACCACAATTTTTTCATAGCTCTATGAAAACAAACACTTCCTATTTCTTAAATCTAAAAAAAAACAAGAGCTTGATTATGCTTTTTCTTGATATAACGATTGTCTCGGTTTAATGGATCATGATTAGCAAAGTGTTTTTGTATCGTCATTAAAGTTGTCAAAGGAGATAATCTGGACAGATAGCTGTTTAATGCAGCGATAATCTGAATGAGAATGGCCCATATCAAATGCAGCATATGGCAGTTTCCTCTGACGTATGTGGTTGTAATTGGTTTGTATTGTGCAATTACCGGGATGTGGAATGGTTGTTAAAAATTGGTACACCGATAAAGGAAACCGTTAGATCAACGGGGAATGTTTTTCCAGAAATTAAAACATAACTTTTTTGTGCGATGAGAGCTGTTGATTTGATTTTATCTGTTCTGCTATCGCCAACTATTGCTCACAACGATTTTAGTCTTGTGTGATGAATGACTATTGCAAATGAAAAAAAAGCGAAAACATTTGTCAGTATTGCTGCAGCAAGACCAGGAAGCATTGTTTGTCTGTGTCAGTGAGAGTTTGCATCAAACTAAGAAAAGGGACTCTTCTTGTTCCACTGAACCCAAGCTTCATGACAGTCTTATATGACCTATTAGACCTATAACACAAGAAAATGTCTATATTCTTCTTGTTTTATCGTTAAGGCATAAAACACAGGTAAAAAACCAGGTAAAATCTTTGACCGAAAGCAGACTATAATTGCTATCACAACACAATTCACACCTATTGTACTTCTATACCCAATTATCAAATGTGTGCAAAACGGGAACACACCTTTGACTGTATGATTTTAGAAACTTAAACGTAACGTAATTAACCTAAACACAATGTGACGATACATGGAAACACGGTCATAGCATTGTACATTACATGTAGCTAGAACATATGACGTAAACTAACAGAATGATTGTGTCACAGGATAAAAAAACTGAAAGAAGCAATGTAAGTAATGAGTTAAAACTATGCCAAATATCCATGCAACGAAGCTTTGCTACATGGAATTGTGTCCGTTATAAATAAGACAAAGAGAAATATCGTGTAAGTTTTAATTGACAAATACAAGTTTTGTGTCAATCTGACAATCTGTAACATGGGTGGATTGATAAATTAACAGCCGTTAGCGATGAATCGTAATGAAGGTAACTCTTTTATTTGTTTATAACAAAAAAGTAAGAAGTCGTTGAGAAGGGTGTATAGAATTTGTAGACTATCAGAAGGCGAGCTGTCAAGGCCACGACTCGCGTCGATTAGAAGTGAGAGAAAGTCGTGACCCTAAGGATGTGATTTCCCACCACTTCATTGCAAGTTTCGCCAAATATTAACTTTTGCTGTAAAAATGTATTGATTTTTTGCGCTGCATGAGTTTATTAATTTGTATGAAGTTCTGCACGAACAAAATAAAAATTATAATGGAACAAACGTTACCTCCATAGGACCAACTATCAGCAGATATGCTTTACATCTTAAAGTTCTTTAAGAAACATATGATGCCTTCCATACGATTATAGCTACTTGTATTATTTGACATTTAAACGAGTGTTAATGCCGTGATTCTATTGAGGACCAATATACAATAACATCATAGTGTTTTGTATATTTCTTTCAGTTTGAAATTCAACTCGAAGAATATATATAATCAAGTATATCTCATTTGGCAGTTAGTGATGGACAACCCAATTTCAGAAGGTGTCATATGTTGTTCATCAGTGTAATTTTATATCCCTCCAATCTCAACTACTTTTATCCCTATCACTTGTCCAACACGACACAGCTGTGATAGATGATAAATCCTGTCAGCTCAACCAATATCGATTTCAGCCCCTTCTCTGCTACCTTACTAGGTTACTATTTTATATGGATTTATTTTTCTAAATTATAACGATACCCAGGATTTTATTTTATCTCAAGGGAGAAAATAAGGGTCCGAAAATATCAGAGCATGTTACTGGAACATCAATATCTTTAAAGAAGAGAGAGAGAGAGAGAGAGAGAGAGAGAGAGAGAGAGAGAGAGAGAGAGAGAGAGAGAGAGAGAGAGAGAGAGAGAGAGAGAGAGAGAGAGAGAGAAAAGATATTTTCTTGCTAAATCTTTGAGATGAGGGGTTCAAGAAGAGAGGAGCGTATCGGAAGTTAATCATTTTTTTCAGAGGAGGTTCATTCCATCTTCGCTATTTCCCATGTACGGAAGGTGTATACATCTACCACTTAAAATCTTAACCATTTACTGGGAGTGGATTCCAATCAGCCAAAATTATGTATTTCAAATTGGTCTCATCGTGCATTTCTTTCAATTTGATGCACGATATCTGGTGATATTGGAGGGAAGGGGGGTAGCTTTGAAGCGGGGGGGGGGGGGGTTAGGATTCAGATCCCTGTCGATGTAAGAGCTGAAGTATGAAAACATGCCAGAAGATCATTGACTTAGATTAAGAGTACAGTTTAGGGTACGATGAACCTATGGTGTTGAGCTTCATTCATTTGATTCATTAAATATACATGTTTATTGGAATTAAACATTGGCATAGCAATAAAAGTATAGCTCTTACTTGAAATTTACTGCGCCGCATCATGTTATTCTAGCTAAATAAAAATTCATTATTAACAATATTTTACGCAGCAAAGACAACATGACAGGAATTTGGAGTTATAGTCGTAATATTACGCATTATCCCAAGATTCATCATGGCCATTCACTACGATTGACTATACCAGCGTTATTAAGTGGGTTGAGCGATCATCGGAAAGAAAGAAGCCAGACGGTTGTAGAATACGTCTAAAAGTTGACGTAGTGAGGAAAATGCGTTAACAGTTGCAAGGACATTGTTTATACTTGTTTTTATCATTGGTGACCTACTCCGCCAGTGTTGACGTGGTAGGAACATAGCAATCTTACTCCTGTTGTTTATTCACCGAGAATCCGTTTCAGTATTCTGTTTGTGATTGTAGTTTTAACGATGGCGACCAGATTGTAATGTTTTATGTCATCTATTGAGGCGACTTGCGACCCTGTTATGGCTTCCTCGGTAAACGGGTACAAAACCCAATGAGATGTTTCATCAATAATGTCGTGGATTTGTTTTGTGAATTGTATGGAGACTTTTGCATTGTCATTTAATGCTTTGAATTGAAAAATTAATCTTCTGTGTATGAAGTTCCTATGATTTAAAAATCTTCTTTAAAAGAAACCTGGTGTTTGTTAATAAGAAAGCCATGTATACCAGAAAACGATTAGTTAATTCAGAAATCCTAGTTCAAATGATTGTCTTTCTAAAATGTGCGCAAGTTTTAATATTTCCTTGGTTTGGATGTGTGCGTTTGATTGAGTTACAACCTCAGAATTGTAGATGCAGAGTGTATGTTGAAATTTATATCAATAAAATTAAACAAGTTATCAAAAGGTAACAAGCTGTCAACAATATATGGCGAAAAAGATTTTGGATATTGACATCCGAAACTAAAAATCTTTCTACCTTTTTGGATTTGTTTTAACATTCGACGGGAATTTACCTTCATCCTCGACTATATGTATTTTAAAGGCTAATATGGTAATAGTAAAATTGCTTGAACTTCCTTCCAAAATGTTTCCTTCTAGTATTCTAGCGCTTTTCGTGCACACCTACATTTAAACGTCATTACGCATGCCTACAACTGGACCCTTCTGTAATCTTTTGAACGCTTTCATGAGGACCTTTTTGTTCATGCCTACTTTAGACCGTTTATTTTGGTGATTAAGATATTTTGAACAACCCTACCAGACCTCAATATTATGGTAGTGTCCCTACATGTTTCGAACCCACACAACTATAATTAGCTCTTAACAACGTCATCAAAACGGAAGTGTGATATCCTTAAAGCTCAATTTTATCTAGTTTCTTCAACTCTAATAAAATAAGAACTGTTGCAAAATGTTATTCCTGATATTCCTTGGATATGAATCTTGTTGCCAAGGATATTTTCAACAACCAATTAATGAAACATTGGTTCATAAATAAATTGGTTTTTAATACGTTATGTTATAATAATATTGCATGTGTTAATCGGTATTTCTGTACAATGTCCGTCTCACAGGGTTTTCATCACATTTTTGTGAATTACTTTATCGTCTTTCAGCAGGGAGTAGCTTTATTTAATTGAGTCTACCTGATAAAATGTTAGCATCCCGATGCATGGCAAAGCACTTATCTCTACAGAATACACAGTTTATGGAAGGGCTGGTTAGTTTTATTATTTAACTTTTTTTCCTTGTACATGATTTCAGAGTGACAACATCACATAACATCAATTTTGGTATGTTTCTGTGACCATAGAGATTTTTAGATTTCAAACTTAGACTTTAAGGAAGTCGCTGCCTCTGAATTGGTCGAATTGAGTCATAAAATTCTCCATTTGTTATTGAAAATCTTTTGTTCATTATGCCCCTAAGAAACAACCGATATTATACATCAAATTTTGCAAATCAGTGTAGTTGCAATATTTTAAAACGGCATTTTGCATTGTTGTAGATTTTGTGTGAATCTGTTCAATGTTTTATGATCGCGAGGTTATCAACCGAGTCTACTGAATGTTCGAAAAGCAATCCGTCTATAAATTTTTATTAATTTGTCACAAAGCAATTTATCATTCTGGCTCATTCTGTAATGAGGATAACTTCGGAAACGTAGGCAGTAACAATCTATATCTATGTTTAAAATAAATCATCCATATTCTATAAAATTAACAAGCCCAGCAACTCGCCGCCATTGTATGATATTAGGTAGTCAAGGTCATCTACAGAATTGTCAATACTTCGCTCTACTCAGTGGGGAGTCAATCGGCATGCGTGACCTGGACTAGATCTTGGCCGGAAGTGTCTGAAGTTTAAAACTACGCTTGTTTTGAAGCGAGATTTATATGTTATTAACAGTTTACATTCAAATGTAGTATCTTTGACCACTTCCGTTTGATATAAATCATAGAATTGGCGGTGGTTGCAAGCCTGATTGTTTTTTGAAGTATAGTACACTAATTTAGATAGGGAGCACATATGTTGCGAACTTCAGAGGCTTCGGGATGGCTCGAGTATGCTCAGAGGGTACACGTAAGTAAGGTCAAAAGTAGGACTTAAGCCTATTTCTAAGGCTTTGTAAAAGTGATACTTAGTATAATGCCGTCACATAAAGAAAACTTAGTGCGAGAACTTGACTATAATATAATTAAAACTTTAAGCCTACAGAATGTATTGCTGTCTCTCATGAAAAAAATAATCGGTTAAATGCATGTTAAAATACGCTTTCCGGGGCAGACACAAAAAGATGTCAGGGTTACAGTTTGAAAACATGCCCTAAGTGAATCACTCGACGATTGATCCAAGGCGACACTGCTCAGTTTGCCTATTGATGCTGCGTTTTGTTTTGACAAATGTTCTCGTCACAAACAAGGCAGATATGGCAATTTGTACTAAACAACAGGATATTTTGAACTATTTTTCCGATGTATATATAGTACAAATTGGAACAGAAGATAAATCAGCGTATGAACATATGACCATGTATTTGTCTACATTGATCATTTCATGTGTATACCATTATTTCGAAAACAAAATAAAATTATAATAATATCAAATGACAAGATGTGTGCGTAAATAAATCATAAATGTTGAATGCTGTTGAGTGTAATAAAAAGCGGGTCGCAGGCAAAGAGTTATTGTCGTGTTCGTCTGTAGGCCAACCTTGCCGTAGACCTACGTGCACTGACCCATAGATAATACCTACTAGTATTACTAACGTCCAGTATTTTTCCGGGAGGGGGCACTATTCTTATCCTCTCTCCTTCCAATATTTTGACAAGCAAAATGCAAAAAAAAAAAAAAATTACCAAAGAGAGAGAGTACATTGTGACTGAAAGGGCTTCCTTCTAGTTTACATATTCTATATGTCCGTATATGTATAATATATCTATTTTCCGAGGGACTAGCTAATGGTACCTGGGTTTTTTTTTCAGGGACGGGGAGGGGGTGGTGGGGTGATCTGGATCCCCTTTTAGTTTCACGCGAGTGTTATTTGACTCGCACACCACACGCATATTAGTGCCTAAATCACTAGAACCCTAGATTGTTCATATTCTTTATTTGGAAAGATCAGTTCACAGTTTGATGCAAAACCATTGTATAAAAATTTCAACAAAGCTCGTCCAACTTGGCATGGTTTGATCGTTCGACCTTATGAGAAGGATTTTGCACTCTATAAAAGCAATATTTATCTCACCATTAGATCACATTTGACTTTTTTAAACGCATCATTATTACTGTTTAATCGCATTTTTTTCTCCTTCAGCGAAGTTCATTTGATTAAGTCAGTATTTTGGTTATAATTTGAATTAATGGTGATTGTTTTTAAATAGAAAGTAATCCAGATAAAAAATTAGCGTTCTAAAAGAATGAACAAAAACTTTTCATTTTAAAGAACGTCTTGTATATTAATTTTAGGTCATCTGAGTGACTCAGGTGACCTTTTGCAATATTGTTTGCGTCGTACGTCATGCGTCAACAATTTTACATATTTAACTTCTTTTTAAAACCCATAAGGCCAATTGTTACCATTTTTTGTATGAAGCATCTCTATCGTAAGAGGAATCAACATTGTGAAATTTATGGCTCTATCACCTTTGGGGTATCATAGGCAGGGTCAAATATCCCCCCCCCCACACCAAAAGCCAAATTTTCAAAAAGCTTCCCTACTTCCACATGTGGGGAAAACTAAATACATTGTAATATTAAATACATTGTAATGATGTCCATGAAGCCTTCTACCAAAATTGTAAAATTCATAGCCCAAAAGTGGGGCCAATATGGCCATATAGTGATTTTGCATTGATTTTAAGTTTTCGTCTATACTATCATAGTTATGGGAAATATAGTTACGCATTGTTATTATGTTCATAAAGTTCTGTTATTAAATGTTGAGATTCGAGGTCCCTATGACATAGGAGGGCAAAGGCAGGGGTGGGGGTGTTGAATATGACCATATATTGAACATGTGTTTTTATTTAGGGTAATTCATGTTTGTCATCCATTAACAATTTTAACTTCATCTTTGCAATGTTGAATTGATAATTGTTCTTTTTCAGGAAATCTACTTTACTTTCAAAATCCTCTACTCCCACACATCTGTAAGAAAAATTGAACTCATAATTATGTAGACCTGGCCATGGGGCCATAAAACTTGGAAGGGATTTATTTTGATCTCAGTCTCACTTTTCCACAAGGAATATATAGTGGAAAAATAAGACTGAGATCAAAAGTGAGCTCGTCTACGTTTTATGGCCCCGGGGTCTGAAAATCCTCTACCAAAATTGTAAATTTCATGCCCCCCCCCCCCCCCCCCCGGGAAGGGGTTTAGACTCAAGGGAGGAGCCAAAATAGTCAATTAGTATTAAATTAATTCATATAATGGGTGTGATGGGCTGTATTTTATGTTTAAAATATTAATTACTTCATTCAGCTATTGAGTTTTAATGAAAGAAATGAGTACATATTTAGGAAAAAGAATGAATGAAGCTGTTTATCAAAATCAAAAGATATCATGAAAGCCATTGGCAAGAGTTTGGGTAGGGGGTGTAACAGTGAATGGAGCTATCTCCCCTTGCTTGCTCATATTTGATAGTTAAGCATTATAAAATAATGTAACTAAGAAGTTAAAATATCAGAAAAGTTAAACAAGTCTTTTTATTTATTTTAAAAAACCCAACAAAAACAAATTTTTTTTTAGTTTTTAAGTAAACAGTAGACTTGTTTATAGTAAAGTAAAAATTGGCTAGCCAAAAATACTGAAATGTGATATGTGTACAATATTTTTTTAATAAATGCCACTTGTTGTTAACGATTGGAACGATTTTTATATGAACAGGTGTTAACTGTGAATTTATTTAACAATATTACCTATTAATAGTTTTTGATTTCGTATCGATATCCAAAGGGGAGGAGTGTGTGTCTGATCCCTGGGGATGTAAGAGATATCAGCCATCTTTAATTTATATATGAAAACATATAAATATAAAGGTTCTCTTGAAAGTTAAAAAATACATGTATGGGACAAATATTTCCTATCAATGTACTTGTTGTAAGATTTCAGGTAGGAACGTGGTGGTCATTACCATATTTTAGATTGTGAGACATCTCCTACAGAAAGGGATATCGGAAAGATACTGTAGTAAATTAGAGGAGATATCGGAAAAAATATCGAATAGATAGTCCAAAAAAAGTAGATATCGAATAAATAGGAAAAGAAGAAAATACCGAATAGATGGTACAAAGAAAGAGATATCGAGTAAGTAATGCAACGATGAAGATATCGAATAGGTAGGGCATATATAGAGACATCGAATAGATAGGACATAGATACAGATATCGAATATTGTAGACATAGAAAGAGATATCGAATAGTATATACATAAAAGGAGATATCGAATAGGTAGGACATATCAAATAGAAAGGACATACGTAGAGATACTTAGAAGGATCCATAAAACAAATAGTGATATGAAAATATTCAAAAGATAGTTCAGAATAATGAGATGTCGAACAAATAGTACATACATTTAGGAGTATACAAAAATATTGAAAATATATTTAATAAGCATTTAATCAAGGAGATAACGCTTACAAAGAAAAAACGTTTAACTCATAAAGATTTCCCCTGTATAAACGCTTATAAAATGTTAATTTGAGTTTACCAAAACGTATCTACTTAATCTCTCATAACCATAAAAAATATTCTTATGAATTGTTAATACATGTCTCTATGTATTGCATATCTAAATTGTTTTGTATCAAAAGATATCTTATTATAATATTGGTCTTTAGAAAATAAAATCCAAGAAAAAATTAACCAAGTTTTAAAACAGAACAGAAACCATACAAAAAATATAAACAGATTAATTCTGTGAGATTATTTTATTATTTTGATTCATAATTTGTAATTCTAAACAATGGTTCATTGTATTTCCATCAGAGTCTTCCCCGTACCAGTTAGTAGCCATAAACCATCTAGTCGTTGAATGTTTCTTTAGTACGGTCTTCGAACAAACGGAAGAAGTACATGTATATCTATCTAAATCAATAATTAGGACTATGATCTCCTGATTTCTTTCTGGAGAATTTATCCCTTACATATCGTGTTTTATGATAGTTTTAGGGTGAAATCAAAATAGCATGGGATAAATACGTAATTACATAAATTCCACACATCAAGAATGCAACGCAATTTCTCTTTTGTAAGTGGCCCGGCAGGCCGAACGCTAGATTTTGTATGATGGAGGGAAATAAATTGGTCTTGCTTGAATCCCTTTGAGAATAAGTAGATTTATGTCTGCCGGCTGCTTGGATTGTTTTATGGATGGCCGAATAGAGAGATGTCAGATTTTAATGAATGAATTAATACAGCATTCCATACTCGACACCTTTATTATCTCTGACATCCGTCGGATATTTTGGGTCAGCAAATGTCGCAGCTAACAACATCCCCACGACTAACTAACCCCCTTCACTCAGCATATAAAGTAATACACATGGTGTAACCTCTTATACATATAAACACAACTTTTTACATTTTCTACATTTGTACGTGTTAGACTATTTTTTTCATGCTGAACTAGCACATAACTTAATTAAAACAAAGACCTTGAATTGTCTTACTTTGTACAAAATATGCAAGCACATTATACTGAATGTTTCATTAACGATTTACTGTGGTATCATTAAAATTCTTGGTGGCTCAATTTTCGTGGTATTCGTGGGTAGCCCTTCCCCACGAATTTACATCCTCAACGAAAAAAAATTTAAAAAGAGTATTCTTTCTTACTGAAACTGAAAACTGACGCACCCACGAAATTACATCCCCACAAATAAGGAAAAAACCAAGAATCCACGAAAATTGTATATCACCCTGTATATACACTAACATATTGTAACGAACCGAGGGTACGGGTAAACGCTTAAACTTAATTATGGGCCGCTGTTTAATTATTATCTTGCGTCAAGGTTAAAAAAGAATTAACTTTGGTCACAGTTTATAGAAATCGTTGGTTCACTTATTATATTCAACTTGCAGAAACTAATATAAATACTCCGTATAAAGTTTTACCATTTATTGCAACGAACGAATGGTTCCATATAAAAACATGTATAATTATTACTATTATACAGTACGGTTGGTACAACGTTATTATCTCCTATAAGTATAGCGACGAACCAATCCAGGACGCCCTAATACAAATGTTATATTACTTTACCGTAATAGCTAAAAGACTTGGTAATGTCAATACATACCACTGTCAAGCGAGTTGCTCTTCACCGTCAACTGGACTTTGCTTTCAAAACACCGTCTTTTTATGCCCTAACTTGTTATGTTTATGCTGAGACGTTGACAACGTCAACGTCATAAGCGTCAACTTACTTGGCGCATTTTATCTCATAATAATTATATGATAACGTTGTACCGACATAAAATACATGACATTTAACATTTTTACATTATAATACAAAATTACCATTCATAAAGTTAAATAACATCAATTAGTATCGTTCATTTCGATTGTCATTATTTTGTTATAAAGAGTTTAAATAGTTTTAAACATCGGGCTCAAAGTCCGTAATATATCGCAGGCATGGCGGTTAGTCCGAACGAAAGTAAACAAGTCTGTATTCCAATGGAATAAAAGGATTTATATAACAATGTAAATAAAACAAGTAAGTCACAACAACACACAAATAATTAACACAAATGATGATATAGTCTCAACCCAGGAATCGTAACATTACCCCCCTCTTAAATGAAACGTCCTCGTTTCCACTTAGTTCACTCAATCAGCAAGTTGCAAATGGACAGAACACTGAGTTTGCGCATCACGTTTCACAGATGAAGATGAGTTGATGGTCTCCTCCGTCTGGGTTGCTGTACATATAGTTGTCGTCGATGTACGATACCAGAAGGAACGCAATTGGTAGGTGGTCCCATCAGGTAGAATGGCTGTTTCCTCCTTCCTGATGTGATCCAGGGTTGGGGGAAAAATTATACTGCTCTGGTCCCCGTACGAATGGATCTCTCCCTAACCTTGATAAGTTCTTCAGCACAATGTTCTTTTCTGTAACTGGATGGAGCACCCAAGAAGAAAAATCTTGGGTCCAGATGGAGGTGGTCATAGACATTTGTTCCTTCCTGTTCCTTATCCATAGGTTGCAGATCTCTCCATTCTTCATTTGTCTCGTTCATCTGATCCATGGAGCTGATGATAGTTGCTGGTGCGTCAATCTCCCTCATATCTTGATCCTGAATATGGTTTGGCTGTGGCGACTGAGCTAGAGGAGAAAGCAGAGGTGAGGTGTTCTTGAATAATGATATGCAGGACCTCGGTGACGGGGTGGTAGGTAGCTCAACCAGTTGGATTGCAGGCCGCTCATCCTGAACTGGTGTCCCTGGCATATCTCTCTCAACTTGCGGATGAATTCTATGGTTTCTTGTCGGTCCACCATTGACTGGGTGATATTTGCACTTTGCTTCATGAGCCAGTAATTGGCTCTTTCTTGATCTGGACATGGCCAAAACACATCCATACTGGGAGTATTTGCACGATACTGGTTGGCTGTCATGCTTATCTCTGATGTGTCTGCTAAGTTGTCGCCATGTAAGGTACATCCTGAAGCAGGTTTTACAAGACAACATCATTGGTACTGAAATAAAATAAAGTTATTGTCACTTCACAATCATCACTATTTTTCTTCATTGGTTATATTATAAAATGTTATCGGAAACAAAGGTCACTGGATTGGTTCACGCACAATTTTTAACAAAAATAAATTATAACTGTTTTTATCGAACGCGCTTTATTGGGATTTATTTTCATTTATTTCACTTTGGAATAATTTCATCTGATCATGGTGAATATATTTTGGTTTTTCCGTTTTTGACCTTTTGACTTTATACACGAGGTCGGATACAGCGCCTAGTACTATGTAGGGTCCTGTCCAATGGTTTTGAAGTTTCGGACTTCTCCCTTTGGTTCTGGCTTTAGACGCAATCCATACATGTTGTCCAGGTGTATACTGCTTTTGATTTGTATTGGTGTCATATTTTCTTTTCTGATTTTCATTTACTTCAATCAATTTTTGCCTGGCCTTTTCGTGGATGACTCCTATATTGGTTTTCATTTTCTCGACAAAGTCGTGGTAATTTTCATATAACTGGTCTTCCCCTGGGTGATGGCCATACACAAGATCAATTGGCAGTTTCAACTCTCTTCCTAGATTTAATTTGGCTGGACTGTATCCTGTGGTCTCGTGCAAAGAGGATCTGTATTCGAGCATCACTAAAGGTAAAACTTCATCCCAATTCTTTTGGTTTGGTTGAACGTACTTGCTAATCATGTCTTCCAGGGTACGATTAAATCGCTCGACTAATCCATCGCTTTTAGGGTTGTATGGTGTAGTTCTTGTTTTCTCTATTCGCAACATCTTGCACAAATCTTGAAATAATGTTGACTCAAATTGCCTGCCCTGATCAGTGTGGACCTGGAGTGGAACTCCATACCTCGAGATAAATTCTTCTGTAAAAACCTTTGCAATGGTTATTGCCTCCTGGTTTTTTACTGGAAATGCCTCTATCCATCTTGTGAAGTAGTCGGATATGATAACAATGTACTTGTTACCCTTCTCAGTCCGTGGTAAAGGACCAAGGATGTCTATGGCTACCCTCTCCAGAGGTTCACCAACTAGATACTGACCAAGTTTTCCTCTTGCTGCCCTTGACGGATTCTTCCGTGCCTCACATATAGTACAGCATCTGATATACTTCACCACATCCTCTTTATAGGATGCCCAGTAGAATCTCTCTCGGATTTTCTCAGTGGTTTTGGCTACTCCCAAGTGTCCACCTGTGGGGTTGTCATGCACTAACTTCATTACTTCAGTGACGCAGGCCCCTGGTACCACTATCTGGTGATAGGTTTGCTCGTTTTCTTCCCATGTCCTGTAAAGCACGCCGTTTCTTATAATTAGGCGTTTCCATTGCGACCAGTATGTTTTAACTTCTGTCGACTCTTTTGCAACAATCTGCCAGGTTGGTCTTCTATCTTCCAACTTCCACTTGATGATTTTGGCTAATGATGGGTCTGTGTTCTGCTCTTTTTGTAGATCTTCTGGTGACTTCGTCATGTACCAATTTTGAGTGCTCGTTTGATCTTCTCTTAACTTCAGTATTGCATTCCTTTCAGGTTCTATGCTCTGGTAATTGATTTCTTTCTTATCACAGTGATTACAAGGTGAACATGGACGACGACTTAGTCCATCACTATTACCATGCTGTTTTCCTGGTCGATGTTCAATCTTGAAGTTGTATGTTTGTAGTACCTCTAGCCAGCGGGCTACTTGTCCTTCTGGATTTTTGAAGCTAAGGAGCCAGGTTAGTGCTCCATGATCGGTTCTAACCAGAAAGTCTTTTCCATATAAGTAATGATGGAAATGTTTTATTGAACTCACAACTGCCAGAAGTTCTCGTCTAGTAACACAGTAGTTTCTTTCTGGTTTATTAAATGACTTGCTAAAGTATGAAATAGGTCTCTCTATTCCATCCTCTATCTGAGATAGAACTCCACCCATAGCAAATGCACTAGCATCTGTGTCTAACACAAAGGGTAAGTTCAGGTTCGGGTACCTTAAGATAGGTGCTGATGTGAGGGCTATCTTTAGGTTTTTAAATGCTTCGTCACACTGAGGGGTCCAACTGAACTTTTCTGTTTTCTCTGTCAGTTTGTGTAGAGGTCGGGCTATATCTGTAAACTGCTTTATGAATCTTCGATAGTATGAACATGTACCCAAGAAACTTCGCACATCTGTGACTGATTTTGGTACAGGCCATTCCTTAATTGCGCTCACTTTATCTGGAGAGGTTGATATCCCTTCTTGACTAACTATGTGACCAAGGAAAGCTACCTGGTCTTTGAAGAAATCACACTTCTTGGGAGAAACCTTTAATCCAGCTTCTTGTAATCGTTGCAGTACTGCATCTAGATGATTTACATGGCTGTGGAAATCTTTGGAATAAACAATTATGTCGTCAATATATAAGAGACAAATTTCGAAGTTCAGACCCGCTAATACATTTTCCATTAGTCTCTCAAATGTGGCTGCCGCATTACATAAGCCGAATGGCATGACCTTGAATTGGTAAAAACCATGTGTGGTAACAAAAGCTGTCTTCTCTTTATCTTTAGAGTCCATCGTTACCTGCCAGTAACCGATTGCTAGGTCTAAACAACTTAACCATTGTGATCCTCTTAATGCATCAAGTGAGTCATCTATACGTGGTAGAGGGTATGAATCTTTTTGCGTTACTTCGTTGAGTTTCCGATAGTCGATACAATATCGAATGCTACCATCCTTTATGGTTACTAATACGATTGGTGCACTCCAAGCGCTAGATGATGGTTCTATAATTCCTGCTTTAAGCATTCTCTGCACTTCCTCTCTTGCTGCTTCTTTCTTGAAGAGGTATCCGTCTAGGCTGTTGCTTGATTGGTCTTGCGTCTCCTGTGTTAATTTTATGGGACACAATATTTGTCTTCCCTAGGTCTGTCTTTGATTTTGCGAATACTTTAATGTGCTTCTGTAAAAGATCCCTTACCAGTTCTTGTTGTTCCTTAGAAAGGTTCTTGGTACATGAGTCCCATAATGGTTTCATGTAATTTGTAAAGCTTGTGTCTACATCTGGCTCTATGTTGGTGTCATTCTTGGTTTGTACTTCACTCACATTTGGTTCTATTTCAGCTATAGCTGCAGAAGTATCTTTGTAAATTTTTAGCTCTTGATCACTAACATTTATGACGCGAATGGGTACCTTACATTCTTTGGGTTTTACTAGACATCTTGCAACTAACAATCCGGACTTTTGAAGGTCACGTTTCGTTCCATCTATGAGGAGTTCTTTATCATTTAGATTTGGGTGAACTTTTCCTTCAATTATCATCTCACTTCTTGGGGGAATAGATAAAGTCTCTTGAATAGAAATTTTAAACACACTACTTTGATCACTGACAGTGTCGCATACTAGCCTCTGGTCACCAAGTGTAAGAGTTCCTTCCCCTAGGTGTAACTGACAATTATGTTCTCTGAGAAAATCAAAGCCTAGTATCATTTGTGCATCAATGTCAGCAACTATTGCTCTGTGTTCGATTATTTCCCCTTTGATTTTGAATTGTAGTACAGTCTGACCTTCTGGGACAACAAGGTCACCATTTGCCATTCTTAAATTACTATAATTTGGTTCTAACTTTGGTCTCATACATGTCTATTTCATAATATTTCTTTGGATGAATGACTGTGATAGACGAACCAGTATCAATGATAGAGTTCATTTTCAAATTGTAAACAAAGACATCATTAATGAGTTAATGAGTTATTACTTGATCCCTTTATTTCTAAAACTTGTGGCCCTTTTTGTTGTGTAGTTGACGTTAGGCCGCTGGCGTCAACTACTGCACGTTTTCCTGGTTCTCTGGTACTTTGTTCACTATGCTGTTGGTGTGACCCGAATTTCTTTGACTCTTGTTTTTCTCTGCTTCCGGGTGTCGTTGTAGTAACCTACATTCACTCTTGATGTGACCATCCTTCTTGCAGTAGAAACATGGACCTCTCTTGTTGAACTTTTTTTCTGTGTTCTGGCTGATGAGAGCTATTTGGTGTGCATCATTTCTGATATTTGTATCCATCGGTTCTTCTCTCTGCATCCGTACCGTGATTCTGTTTCGTCTTCCGCGAGCTTGTTGAAATGCCTCATATTCTAATGCTAGTCGTACTGCATCTTCTAAATTTCTAGGTCTCCCTTGGAACACTGACCATTCCATCTCTTGCTCATTTAAACTTTCAATGAACGAATCCTTGGTAATCTGATCGCGGAAATCTAGGGGTGCGTTTGGGTAAGCCATCCTTACAAGTCGCTTGATATCTTGCATCAATTCCGTGATAGATTCATTTTTTCTCCGTACGCGGCTCTTTAACTGTGTCTTGTAAATCTCTTTCTGATTTTCTGGTTCAAATCTTGCCGATAGTGCAGAAACGAGGTGACGAAAACTATATCGATACTCTGGTCTTAGATCACTCAGAACGCTTAATGCCGGTCCCCGTAGACTCGTAGCTAACTCTAGTGCTTTAGTTTCGTCGTTCCAGTAGTTGAGTTCAGCGATCATGTCAAAATGCACTATGTAATCATTCCAATTCATAGTACCATCAAATGTTGCCGGTTTTCTTCCTCTCGGTTCCTGTGTTCGTCTGAATTCGGGTTCCGGTGCTCGTCTTGAGTAGCCATCATAAGGTACGTCGTGTTCATAACGATCGTGCGTTCTCTCTTGGATAGTTTCAAATGGACGCATGATTGAGCGAAATTCGTCGTTCCCGTGAATAATAGAACTTCTTGATGTCATTGGATATGACGAACTTGTTCTGGAATAATCATAGTTACGAGGTTCATCGTACGATTTCGGCATAGATGTGGTTCTGTACGGCTGGTATGCGTTGTGCGTACGTTCCTCCTCGTACATGGTATTGATGCCAAAATGCACATTATTTTGGTCTGTCGATCGCTTGTCATCACTTGTTGGTTTTACTTGATTTTGTAACAAGTTCATTTGTGATCTCAAAGATTTTATTTCGTCGAGAATCACGCGCAAACTATTTGGCGCACATGGATTTACACTGGTACTATCGCCTATTATGCTGTGGTCGTTATTGTTCTTGACCCGTAAAAGAACTTCTCTACTTGGTGTACCATCAATAAATTGTCCTTGGTGTGGTTCTTCAATATGATCGCTTTCCTCCATAACTTCTTCTTCGTTCCTTGACATCGTCGTAATTGTAAACGTGTTGCAGTTTTTAAACAGCTGATCCCACCGCTGCCACCAATGTAACGAACCGAGGGTACGGGTAAACGCTTAAACTTAATTATGGGCCGCTGTTTAATTATTATCTTGCGTCAAGGTTCAAAAAGAATTAACTTTGGTCACAGTTTATAGAAATCGTTGGTTCACTTATTATATTCAACTTGCCGAAACTAATATAAATACTCCGTATAAAGTTTTACCATTTATTGCAACGAACGAATGGTTCCATATAAAAACACGTATAATTATTACAATTATACATTACGGTTGGTACAACGTTATTATCTCCTATAAGTATAGCGACGAACCAATCCAGGACGCCCTAATACAAAAGTTATATTACTTTACCGTAATAGCTAAAAGACTTGGTAATGTCAATACATACCACTGTCAAGCGAGTTGCTCTTCACCGTCAACTGGACTTTGCTTTCAAAACACCGTCTTTTTATGCCCTAACTTGTCATGTTTATGCTGAGACGTTGACAACGTCAACGTCATAAGCGTCAACTAACTTGGCGCATTTTATCTCATAATGATTATATGATAACGTTGTACCGACATAAAATACATGACATTTAACATTTTTACATTATAATACAAAATTACCATTCATAAAGTTAAATAACACCAATCATTATCGTTCATTTCGATTGTCATTATTTTGTTATAAAGAGTTTAAATAGTTTTAAACATCGGGCTCAAAGTCCGTATTATACCGCAGGCATGGCGGTTAGTCCGAACGAAAGTAAACAAGTCTGTATTCCAATGGAATAAAAGGATTTATATAACAATGTAAATAAAACAAGTAAGTCACAACAACACACAAATAATTAACACAAATGATGATATAGTCTCAACCCAGGAATCGTAACATTATTGCATCATCCAGCACAAACTAGCCAATTGTATTATCCAGTACATACCCTAGCAGATTTTATCATCCAGTACATACACAAGCACATTGCATCATCCAGTACATACATTAACACTTTATTTCATCCATTACATACACTAGTATAGTTTATCATCCATTACATACACAATCACGTCGTATCATCTAGTACGTACACTAGCACATTTTATCATCCAGTATACAAGCTGGTATATTTCAACACTAAGTATATACATGTACAATAGTACTTTGTATTACCCAGTACATATGCTACAAAATTGTATTATCCTGTATATACACCAGCACACCACCAAGGACGTACATTAGCTAATTGTATCACCCCGTAAGAATACTAGAATATTACCATTACATATTTGCCCACATTACATGTATGTTGGCCCGTACATAGCACAGCACGTTTTATAATACATGAAGATTTTGATATGCATAATTCACTGTACAGTTATCACTGAGATTGACCAACGTTAAATCGTTTACTACCAATACTTTATCATATCATAGTACGTTTGTTTATTACCCATGACTAGTTTTGTTATTTTACTTTCTAAATACAAGTGATAAGACAAAATGTTTTACGATATCAATAATTCTCATTGCTGAAGAACAATAACCAAACACTCAATAATAGGTAATAATAATTTTTACTTCGTATTTTTCCATATCAAACACTTGATTTTTCATAATGAACATTGAAATGCCTGAAATTGTAATGCTCTATTGACTGTCAGAAAGAGAACATGGAAAACAATACCGAAATATTGTTGAAATTATATTGGCACTAAATCATAAAGATGTCGACTTTGTTGCTAATAAATTCAGCTTGTTGACAATAAAATCGAACATTCATCGTATTAATTTTATAAAACATTCAATTCCGGCAATCGGTTTAATTTGAAAATAATTCAATTTCATTGCCGACTTTCTGTGCTAAATTGTTCATACCAGTACCTTTTCTGCACTTACTATTTCGTTATTACTTTCGAGTCAGAGATTTCGGTAGTCTGTAAAACAAAATGGTAAGCGAATAGTTATTATGACAAACGATATTGAATGTTACTTTTGAGAAAAATGAAACTTTTCCAGGACCTAATATCACCTTGACCGAACTAATATCACCTTGACCGAACTAATATCACCTTGACCGAACTAATATCACCTTGACCGAACTAGTTCAAGTAGAACATATTTTATTGATATGCAAAGTTTCTGTCCATTCTAGATGTAACGGTTGTCGATTTTAAAAGTAACATGTTTTGTCAATTAATTAACGTTAGAAATATGACGTCAAAATGACACATGCACAGTTTATGTTTACTCCGTCTTTTTATCATTCCTAGTCTCTTGTGCCTTAACAATTTAAAATGGTACTGTACCACTTAAGGACGTTGGATCCTGCGATCAAAAGTCTCTAAGTTTTTTTATAAAGTATTTTTTAAATATCTACACACATATCTAAACCAAAATTCAAAACAAAATTTTGGGGTCTATATGCTCCATTCGGTGCTACAGTGTATTTAATATGACCTTTCTGCACTGAGATTGCAAATTGCACATAAATCGCTTTTCCCTCTTTAATTTTTTATCGAATGAACCATGGTATCAAATACAAATTTACATTATTTAGAATTAATAAAATTAAAATTATCATAATGAAAAAGTTTGCAATTTTTTCACCTTATTGATATTTTGACCTTTTTGCACTGAAAAAAATACTATTTTTATTCATAAACGATTCAACATGCAATTAAATAATTTAAAAGTCTCAAACTTTTTCTCAAATTATGACAGACTTGTCAAAAGAAACTTAAATATTCAGAAAATAAAACCAAAAGTATGGGTCTATAATATAAATTTTGAGATATGGCATGAAATAGCTAATTTTAGGGGAAAATTGGAGTGGATTTTTTCTTTACTTTTATGAAATATCACTTAAACATGCCAATATATGACGATAGAAATATTGAAATATTGTTGAAATATGTTCTTTGAAACAATATGAAGATATCCCAATGCATAAACTATCTGAAAATTTGGTCTGCACGGAAAATAAGGAAGCTAAAATTACGGTACTCTAAAACAACTGAGTTATGAAAAATGTTCATTTTCTTCTTAAAAACCTTCCGCCACAAAATATAGTCCCTTACTACACTCTCTAAATATGGAATTTTTTCTTCACTATTTTATTTAATAGAGTTTATTTGACATTGTAAAAAAGGAATTAACAAGTAGAATTCATATATGACACAGAATTTCCAGACTAGAGGTGACACAAAATGGCTACCCAATATCAGAGGATCGAACCTCTTTAACATCTTATTTGCTCACATTTGTGCGGGAATCATGAGTAAGCTTTTTAAAGTTTTCATTTTTTGCCGTGTGTCTCTTAGTTAAGTAAAATAGCATTGGCGAACGTCTTCGTATTTTTTGATTGACCCTCGTATGTTGAGAATAATTTAACCGCGGTGTGATATTGTAATATCATGCATGTATATATCTAAAGATTTCGAATAAATACGTCAATATACCGTATTTTCTGTTTTCCCTGTTTTTGGTCACCAGTATTTACATAAAGATGGCGTGTTTTTGTTTCTCCTGTGTTGGTCACCAGTATATATACTAAGATGATCTATTTTTTGTTTGCCCTGTGTTGGTTACCAGTATATATACTAAGATGATCTATTTTTTGTTTGCCCTGTGTTGGTTACCAGAACATACATCAAGATGGCATGTTTTCTGGTTTCCTGTGTGTTTGCTACAAGTATTTACATAAAGATGGCGTTGGTTTTTCTTGTTTCTCCTGGTTACTAGTACTAAGATGGCGTACTTTTTGTTTCCCCTATGTTAGTTACATTAAGATAGGGTGTTTTCTGGTTCCCCTATGTTAGTTACCAGTACATACATTAAGATGGGGTGTTTTCTGGTTCCCTTATGTTAGTTACCAGTACATACATTAAAATAAGGTGTTTTCTGGTTCCCCTATGTTGGTTACCAGTACATACATTAAAAAAGGGTGTTTTCTGGTTCCCCTATGTTGGTTACCAGTACATACATTAAGCTGGGGTGTTTTCTGGTTCCCCTATGTTAGTTACCAGTACATACATTAAGCTGGGGTGTTTTCTGGTTCCCCTATGTTGGTTACCAGTACATACATTAAGATGGGGTGTTTTCTGGTTCCCTTATGTTAGTTACCAGTACATACATTAAGATAGGGTGTTTTCTGGTTCCCCTATGTTGGTTACCAGTACATACATTAAGATAGGGTGTTTTCTGGTTCCCCTATGTTGGTTACCAGTACATACATTAAGATAGGGTGTTTTTTGGTTCCCCTATGTTGGTTACCAGTACATACATTAAGATAGGGTGTTTTCTGGTTCCCTTATGTTGGTTACCAGTACATACATTAAGATGGCGTGCTTTCTGTTACAGATGATTCGTATGATGGTGACCGTTGTGATATTCTACGCCCTGTGTTGGTTACCTTTCCACGTGACTACGCTGGTTGGGGACCAGAATCCCGAGATTTACAACCAGAGCTTTATGCCAGTCCTCTGGCTTCTCTTCCATTGGCTTGCCATGAGCAACAGCTGCTACAACCCCATCATCTACATCTGGATGAGCCCTAAATTCAGAGCTGGACTCCACTTGGCTTTTTACAAGTGTTGTCGGCGAACACATTCCAAGTGTGAATCAGACGAGCAGATTGACGACATAGGAATTAACAATGGAGTGGTTCTGCGAATTGAAATGCAATCCATGCAAAATAAAAAATCAAAAGAATGCCGGTATTTATCCCACAAGGAGCAATTACTGTCGGATAAGTACGACTTACCTGGTAATATACACAGTGACACCTGAAAAATCGCGTAATTACTGTCCCTATTCAACTGACAAGTTATACCTTAATAATATCTGGAGGAAATGGATCTAAATATAAATCTGAGGTGGATTGATGCAGAATAACAAGATGTGAGAACTATTTCCCTCTTGTAAACGGTTACATTGATGGACAGAGCCGTTTGTGTTCAGCCATGTTAGTTAGACATTGGTCAGAATGAGAATCAAACTGCGGTTAGAAAGTGTCCGGATAGATTGGTTCGTGTAAACATCGGAATATACAAAGAAAATCAAAATAAATGTAAAAATAAACCTTTGTTAGTTTATATGGTTATTACAAGCGTTCCAGTAAATACCAGCACGGCAAAACTAACTCAAAGAACCGCTCGAAGGTACTTGGGTCAAAGTAAGCTTTTTATGACAATATCATGAGATTAAATGGTAACAGAAAGCTGGGGAAATTACATAAAACATCAATATAAACTATAAAAAAAAACCAGAGTTTATGATTCCTTTGTTTTCATGGAACAAAATGAATCTTGTAAGATAATTCGACTAATTTCCAATAGACCTTGGCCCTCTGTCTCTTCACCTTTCTCGGTCTCCAACAGTCCCGCTTTCAAGACACACGCTTGCTTCCTGTTTATATTAATACCATGCGTATAATAGAATCATTTTAAGAAGAGCTTGGACTGTGTAGTTGTGTCAAATGGCAATATGACGTAGGCCTGTCTATTTCATTGCTGGACACTCGGCCATCGCTCTTTTGAAATCAACAAGATTTGTCTGGTTTTTGAGCTAAGACGTGTATATTTCAATTGAAACAAGTGTCATTTTTACTTGTTCTGACGCAAGAAAAAGATACTTACTTCCTACCGAAGTACAAGGTCTTATTCCAAGGTTTTATTCTCTAAATAATTCTGCGCCGTTTCTAAGCAGTTCAAATGAATTAATGAGCAAAAAAAAACCCCTCTTTACCTTAGATATCATAAAACGTGTTTCAAATTAAATCCTATGAATTGCCTCAATATGAAATGATATTAAAGAAAAGCAATCTTGTTGATATGAGGATATCAATAGTCACAACTCGTGTAATTGAAATGGAAAGGTGTGTTTGTTTTGTTGTCTGTTCCGTGGGTGAGGTGATCATCCTTACAGCTACAGAGTTATTGGAATCAACTACATCACAGTCCATATAACTGTAGAACTGTATTAGAATGGACGGACCGTAGTGCTACTGTACCTAACATGCAAAAAATTTCAATTTAAGGGGAACCAAAAAACACGAGCGATAATTTATACATAACCTAATTTCTCGAAAGGCTCTAATGAAAATAACAATCGGTGTTGTTACTTACTTCCCTCTAATATTATTCTGAATATCCTTACCAGCCCCGGAAAGAGGGGGTAACACATACGCAAGTAATTACTTTTTATGTAAAGGAGTGAGTGGCAGTTAGTTTGTACAACTTCCGATGACCCAGTTATTCAGTTCAATTCGTCATTTTTGGTTAAAAATGGAAAGAGTACATCTCAATCCGGCTTTATGGACTCTCACTGTCACAGACGAAGCTGTGACCGAGCATCCAAACTAATAATTTTTATTGCGTGTTGACATACATGTACATTCCATGCATGTTATTAAATCTTTTAGGCAGTGTGGTAGAAATATGCAACCATAATAATTAATTTTGCGTAACTCGCAGGATGGTTTCCTATCATGCATGTCAAAATAAATATCTGCATATTAACATAGAAAAGTCAAATGCCAAAATAATTACGATTTTGCATCTTGCGTGTTTGATGTCTGGCGTTGATTAGTTATTATTTTTGAAATACAATTCTATAAAAAGGAATCGAAATTGCATGTAGACAAAATAATCTCGCATGTTAACATACTAATCTGGCATGTTGTCATATATATAGTATTTTATTTTCATGTTGAAATCGTGTATGTAAGAAGCAGAAAAATATTACCATGGGACACTTTACAACCAGAAATATGCTATTCTAAAATTATTTTTTTTTAATTTTTCAATTTGGTGCATTTTGATATCGTGAGATGTCCCTTTTTAAAAACCAGATAGTAATATATTTAGATTTCTTTTTATATATATATATATATATATATATATATATATATATATATATATATATATATATATATATATATATATATATATATATATATATATATATATATATATATATATATATATATGGTAGAAATCAAAGGATAATACTGATTAGTGATTACATATTACATTTAAGGAAAATGTTTTATTGTAGTATTTTTATAATCTGCTTAATAATTCGAAGTGCGGAAAATTTTCCTATTTACTCCTGTGGTAAATATTCCTTTTTCTTTAGAAGATCAGACAGTAGATTTTCACGAAACTTTGAAGTTGAAGGTACACTAGAGTTGTTAAATATTACACGTGATAAAAAACCAGCTTTTTCCTTAAGGTTTTTACACAATGTCATAAGTAATACTCATGCGGAAAATTGTCTCATCACAGACACTTGGCGTCATCTATTCATTTCGCAATATAAAAAAATGAAAAATACAAACCAGAGAGAGAGAGAGAGAGAGAGAGAGAGAGAGAGACCCCACACACACAGACATACACACACAGAGTATACTAGTACATAGTCAGGTCACCATCTCGGTTTTTTTTAAGGGTTGCACGTCCATGTTAGCCTGACTATACACCTGAAACTCAATGATAAACTTAAAGTGCAATCCCCTCCGCCTTTCAGTAGGTCCTTAGCATCTTTGTTTTCTAGCTTTTTTCGCAGAGGAACAGTGAAAAATCCCGCGCTGCTGAAGCTGAGGCGACAATGCAAGTTTACGTCTTCCACTGAAGTATCGATAAGTAAATCACCCAGACAGGCCCTAAGTAACTCGGTTTTACAAAATTAATGACCGTGTACCTAATCCGAAACTGATCTATGCTATTTACAACCCACAACGGGACAACATATTGATCACTTCTTATAAAGAAGCACGACAAAGCTGAGGGCACAAGAAGAGGAGTAACTCTATTCATTTTGAAATGAAAACTATATAGGGAGATGATAGGTTACCCCGCCACTTTGTGTTTCCTTTAGAACCATTTTAACAAAAGCTTGGACTTTGGGTAGTTTTATCAAACAGCAATGTGACATAGGCCTGTCTATTTCATTGCTTTCCACTAAGCCATTGCTCTTTGAAATCAACATGATTTGTCTGGCTTTTGAACTAAAACTACACAATCAGTGTATATTTCACTTGAAATCAGCATCATTTTCAACTTGTTTTGACACAAGAAATAGATAGTCACATCCTACTGAAAGTCCAAGGCCTTGTTAAAATGGTTCTACATGAAATGATTTTCATTGTCTTTGTCTGATGTTGAAATACATCAGAACAACAGATACATGAAAAGTGAATAGAGATTTTTGGTAAAATTTGTCAAGTTTTTGGCTCTGTCTGTCAGGACTTAATTGGCAGTTATATAGCTCATAGCGTGATTGAAGAATGCCATTATATGTAATATTAAAAACATGATTTTTACTTAGATAAGAATTGTATAGCAAGGTTTCAAAGTTACTTAAAATTTATAAATAGCAGCGTAATTACACTAATAATTATGTGAGTTTTTTTTTTGGTTTTTTTTTTGGGGGGGGGGGGGGGGAGAGGGGGTGATACATACATGTATATGTACTTACACAAGGATATGATGGCGGCACAATCGCAGCTTCTCGGGCCTTTCCAGCAAGCTCGGAAAAGCACCTCGAATGTATTACCTAGGCGTCCATGACAACCCCCCTTCTTATAAAACTTGATATAAACACAACACATTTTACGATCTGTTGAGATGTAAGCTAGACTTCATTAAAGTAAATGATATACCCTAAAATATAACACAGAAGCGACTTATAGGTCTGTCTAGCCGATACTTATTTTAATGGGTATTCTGAGGAGCTTACATTTAAGAAAATGGTCCAGAAAGCCAACATAAGGGAAATTGGAAATAGTCCTAGTCTTTGGAACCGGAATGTTTCTAATTTAACAATTTCAATGGATACTTCTGATTTGAAAAAAAATATCGTATCAACATCTTATAAGCTGTAATAAAAGCTAAGAGATGACCAATTTCCAAAATGGACACAGAAATGCAACAGTTTGGCGTTTGGTGCAGATTGAATGGTCTGTGTTCTCTGACGGAATGGTCTTTGGTGTGTCTACCTGTGACAGGTGCACTGCATGAGTACATTTACCTGTCGCTGTGCCGTCAGTGTGAGCGTTATCTACACATCCCACGTTCCTGTCTACCGGTGATACTGGGATTATGATGCCTTTAATCAAAAGCGGATCTGATGACGCCAAGCTCTTGTGCGAGCCATAACACAGGTACTACCCTCGTCAAACGAACAATATATAAGAGTGCTCGAAATCTTTCTAATTACCCACTGCAAGACCTACTTTAAAAATAAAAGTTTGATACATTACATTCTAGAAAAAGCATGTAGCTCACTTACAACCCTTTCACACCGCTCAATATAAATAAGGTAATGTTCTGAGCCTTTGGGACAACTGACCATGCGTGTTCAATGATCGTGTGTGTGCACCGGGTTTTACTAGTCCTGAATTCCGTGGCCGGTCGTAGTGTGAGGAAATGCGATGGAAGTGATTGAAGGTGCAGCTGAAGACAAAGAAAGGTGATTGGAGACGAGGTGTCATGCACTCGCAACGTGCAGTGCAACAAACTACTTTGCCTCACGACTTTCGCGCGAATAATAGTTAGATTTCTCATTGAATATGGAAACTTTTTCATCTTAAAACACGCATTAAAATAAAATCCATCTAAATCTGTTAAAACTAAGTAAATATGGAAATGTCAGTATCTGTCCATTCATTTCAACTCGAACACGAAGAGACTGTAACACTGTAATGGATGAATACACTAGACCAATTCGGACGACATAAAAAAAAATTTCCTCAAAATATAGCTTATTTTTCGCATCTGATACCCATAATAATAATAAATATTTGAAATTGCTCTGAAATATGGAGGAAAGCCTGTATAAATATCTAATTTAGCAAATTATCGAATGAAAATTTTTCTTAGCCAGTGCCGTATATTTGTATCTTTTGAATACTGTTACATTTTAGTACATTAAGCAAGGTCTACGAAATAGCTTTGTCAAAATTTTTAATTAAAGTTTTTTTTTATCACATCAAAATGCATACGTTGTACAGTTTTTTGACAGAGACAACGATTACACTTTTTTAAATTTTAGATTTAATTAAGCCCAAAAAATAAATTTTCCGGAACTTCGAATTAAATACCGGAAGTTTGCTGAGAAAAATTTCTTGAAAATGTTTCATGTATTGTTCATAATTCAAAGCAATTTTTAATTCCTGAACATTTCATATTCAAAATTCTGGCAACAAATGCTATTCGGCCTAAATTAAATTGCATTTTAGGTACATAGCGGTCAAATCAAATGCCCCACAACTTAAAGAGAAGAAGACCCCTTTTTTTCTTTGTATTGTAACAGTACACTGTATGTTTTGTCTACAGATTTCAATTTTTACCTCTTGTACGTTAAGTGAGTCTATTTGTAGGAGATTGATTCTGGGTGTGTAATTGGTAAGAATTTATACTTTCGTTTGAAATTTGTGTTTTAAAATATTATTAATACTTGATTGTTGATACTTCAACGGACAAAGATCAACTCAAGCAATTTTATGACACCTTTTCATTAGAATCAAGATAAATGATTAATTCAAAGATGCTGAAAAAGGGTTGCACAGCCAGCTCATCACTTTTCAATATTTCAGTAAATAATCAATTAACTAGACCCCAGTCTTTTTTGTGTCAAAAATATAAAGGAGATTACTTTTTTAAAAACTGGTCCGGAGACTGAAGACAAATACCGGACAAAGACACGACACCCAGTTCACGGTTTGGTATAATACTATCGCACGTTTATAATACTATGAAAAGTAATGACCTAGATAACAACACATCTAATGTCGATGTCGTGTAAAAAACAAATCGGTCCGCAGCGTACAAAATGATTTCGACATTGCGTCTAATGAAACGTAAAGTGGCCTCAGATCTGCGCAATCTGTCATCTCTTCCCACATGGAAATATTCTCTCGTTAATGATAGTTCCATTACTAACTTCTTCGTTTACGTCCAAAAATAAAACAATTGGATTTCCTTTTATATTGCACATGTATTAAAAATGAACCTTTTGCATGAATATAATCGTTACCGTTCGAACGTTTCATGAATGGTTCAGCGAAAGACAAAGGCACCCAGACCTTGCTGATAAACTGGGGATGAAAGGTATGAATATCAAAATAATGCGCTGGAAAGTGCTTATTTCAAAGAGCTTAATACTTTTTAAATAAGAGTTCCTTATTCACAATGAGGATTGTTCGTCTGGGGGATGGAGGAACACGTTTGAACTGTACAGGGATCATAGCGAAATATCAAACAGGCATACGCAGAGAAAATATTGGATTTCTCATCTTAGTGACTTTGACATTGCTGAAAAATCGTAAAAGTTCTTATCTGGACTGAAGAAAAAATTGCATTTATCACTATCTTGCAGTTGGGACTAGTCATTGAAACATTTCCAATAACAATTTGATATCCGAGTGTCTCCTTTGATAAAGTTCTAACAAAGAAAACACACCCTCCCACCCTGACCTGCGTACTCTGATGTCCGCTATGGATGCAAGGACACGTCTCCTGTTTTAAAGATATTTTATTGGCAATTATAGATATATAATGTGCAAAAGGGTTGAGCAAAAGTTCTTACCATTTACGAGGTTCTCACCTTTTAACACGTCTTCGACCAGACTGGCTTGATTTGACATGACTTTTGCAAAGAGTCTACAACCTTACCGTAACGTTGACGTAAGCTGGCACAATTTTTTTCTCAATTTTATGTATTTAATGAAATATTCTTGACAATACAACAATTTATTGGTCAACCCTAGAGACATGATATCAACCTCTCGCAGGATGCTTCCAGTAAGTCGGTTACAGGCAGAGAGTATATTTTTATACACATATATACACATTGTGATCAACAGAACCCGTATGTCCCAGAGGGTGGTGTAGGAAAGGCTATGATTATTCCCTTAAGAAAAAAAACCGGAATTGATACGATTATCTACCAAGATAGAAAAAAGACAATCCAGTTAATATTGTAGTATATACTCATATAGTTCGTATAAGATAACGATAATAGGGCAATCGGTTTTTAGAACGCAGTTCGCAGTTCGCAATTGAATAGTGAACTGCGTTCTATAGAACGCAGTTCGCAATTAAAATTTTGTGCGATTGAATAGTGAACTACGTTCTATAGAACGCAGTTCGCAATTCAAAATTTAGAATTCATATTTGGGGCCCGCTTGCCTTATATGCAATTGAATAGTGAACTGCGTTCTATAGAACGCAGTTCGCAATTCAAAATTTAGAATTCATATTTGGGACCCGCTTGCCTTATATGCAATTGAATAGTGAACTGCGTTCTATAGAAAGCAGTTCGCAATTCAAAATTTTGTGCGATTGAATAGTGAACTGCGTTCTATAGAACGCAGTTCGCAATTCAAAATTTAGAATTCATATTTGGGGCCTGCTTGCCTTATATGCAATTGAATAGTGAACTGCGTTCTATAGAACGCAGTTCGCAATTCAAAATTTAGAATTCATATTTGGGGCCCGCTTGCCTTATATGCAATTGAATAGTGAACTGCGTTCTATAGAACGCAGTTCGCAATTCAAAATTTAGAATTCATATTTGGGGCCCGCTTGCCTTATATGCAATTGAATAGTGAACTGCGTTCTATAGAACGCAGTTCGCAATTCAAAATTTAGTGCGATTGAATAGTGAACTGCGTTCTATCTAGAACGCAGTTCGCAATTCAAAATTTAGAATTCATATTTGGGGCCCGCTTGCCTTATATGCAATTGAATATTGAACTTCGTTCTATAGAACGCAGTTCGCAATTCAAAATTTAGAATTCATATTTGGGGCCCGCTTGCCTTATATGCAATTGAATAGTGAACTGCGTTCTATAGAACGCAGTTCGCAATTCAAAATTTAGAATTCATATTTGGGGCCCGCTTGCCTTATATGCAATTGAATAGTGAACTGCGTTCTATAGAACGCAGTTCGCAATTCAAAATTTAGAATTCATATTTGGGGCCCGCTTGCCTTATATGCAATTGAATAGTGAACTGCGTTCTATAGAACGCAGTTCGCAATTCAAAATTAAGAATTCATATTTGGGGCCCGCTTGCCTTATATGCAATTGAATAGTGAACTGCGTTCTATAGAACGCAGTTCGCAATTCAAAATTTAGTGCGATTGAATAGTGAACTGCGTTCTATCTAGAACGCAGTTCGCAATTCAAAATTTAGAATTCATATTTGGGGCCCGCTTGCCTTATATGCAATTGAATAGTGAACTGCGTTCTATAGAACGCAGTTCGCAATTCAAAATTTAGAATTCATATTTGGGGCCCGCTTGCCTTATATGCAATTGAATAGTGAACTGCGTTCTATAGAACGCAGTTCGCAATACAAAATTTAGTGCGATTTAATACTGAACGCAGTTCACTATTCAATCGCAGAAAATTTTGAACTGCGAACTGCGTTCTATAGAACGCAGTTCACTATTCAATTGCATATAAGGCAAGCGGGCCCCAAATATGAATTCTAAATTTTGAATTGCGAACTGCGTTCTATAGAACGCAGTTCACTATTCAATTGCATATAAGGCAAGCGGGCCCCAAATATGAATTCTAAATTTTGAATTGCGAACTGCGTTCTAGATAGAACGCAGTTCACTATATATTCAATTGCATATAAGGCAAGCGGGCCCCAAATATGAATTCTAAATTTTAACTTGCGAACTGCGTTCTATAGAACGCAGTTCACTATTCAATTGCATATAAGGCAAGCGGGCCCCAAATATGAATTCTAAATTTTGAATTGCGAACTGCGTTCTATAGAACGCAGTTCACTATTCAATTGCATATAAGGCAAGCGGGCCCCAAATGTGAATTCTCAATTTTGAATTGCGAACTGCGTTCTATAGAACGCAGTTCACTATTCAATCGCAGAAAATTTTGAACTGCGAACTGCGTTCTATAGAACGCAGTTCACTATTCAATTGCATATAAGGCAAGCGGGCCCCAAATATGAATTCTAAATTTTGAATTGCGAACTGCGTTCTATAGAACGCAGTTCACTATTCAATTGCATACTGTGGTTTCATCAATATTCGTTGAAAACCAATTTTCGTGGATTTCGTTTTTAAGTTTATCCATGAAATTAAATTTTCATTGAAGTGCAGTTTCTCCTATGAATTTGTATTGAAAGGATCATTGGCCACGAATTTACGTATCCTTGAACATATGACTTTCACTTTATCCACGAAAATTGATACCCTTGAATATTAATGAAACCACAGTATAAGGCAAGCGGGCCCCAAATATGAATTCTCAATTTTGAATTGCGAACTGCGTTCTATAGAACGCAGTTCACTATTCAATCGCACAAAATTTTGAATTGCGAACTGCGTTCTATAGAACGCAGTTCACTATTCAATTGCGAACTGCGTTCTAAAAACCGATTGCCCGATAATAGAACTGCGTAAGATATCATGAAGTATAATTCAATAAAATTTCAAGAGTTCTTACTGAAAAAAACAAAAAAAAACAGCAAAAGCCAATGATTGTCATTTTGTTCTAAAAATCTAGTGATAAAATAGCTAGAGACCTTTCATAGCTCAAAAAATATGTAGAAAAGGGGAGAAAGGGCGTGTTTTCATTTAGAAGGAGTCTATAGTATAAGAACGGTCTTCCTTATGGTGATATAATGTACCAATTTTTATTTTATTTTCACTGGGTGAATTTTACGCCAAACGACAGCGTCTTATCCGGTGTTGTTTTTTTTGTGGGGAAATACAATGCCCAGGGGGGGGGGGGATAGAAGGGTTCATTTCTTACATGAACAATCAACCTACAGATCCTTCGTCATGAATTCCACCAGCAAGTTTAGTCAGGGTTTGGAATGGTTAGTAGCGGAAACAATTGCACTGGACCTTTTTGTTCCTTAATAGTGTTTAATTGGGTTTAATTGTCTTACCACCTAACATCGGGATATATTTTCCTATTGTGTGGCGTTTTTAACTTAACTTAATGACTGTTGCATCTTTGGTAACCACCGACTTTCGTAACTGTAACATTCAGAAAGGATAAAGTATGTACAGAGTTTTCCTGGACATTGCAAGGTATTTTAAGTCCTGCGCTTGAGAGTTCAAGTTCACGTCATATATGTACAGAAATTAATTAATTGCCATTGACCAAGGAACTAAACATACAAATTTTTTTTTATTATAACAGTACACAATTTTATAAATGATTATAAAACAGATGGCACCGGGCTGTAAACATTTCCATTTTTCTTTATTTTGTCTCGGACAGATGAGCCGTCTTTTGACGTCATAGAAACTGACGTCTGCTTGTAGTATCTGGATAGGCTGCCCCCTACCGACGTATTCACTGTGTCCGTCCGCCGGAAGTGAGACAGCTCCACCTCGTCCGCCATTTTAACGTAACCGCACGTGAGGTGACTCAGTACCCTCCGGAACCCATTCCTGAATTTCGAGTTCATCCAACAGTAGATGAAGGGATTGTACATACAGTTGCTCATGGCGAGCCAGTGAAATGACATCCAGATGTAGTTCATGCCCTTGGTGTCGTAGATGGTGGGGTCGATGTCTCCGGCGATGTTGATGATGTTCAGAGGGAGCCAGCAGGTGGCGTAGATCACCACCACCACGATCATCATACGGATGATCTACAAAAGGAACAAAACAGAAGAAATAACTTATATGCCTATAAAATAATAATTGACACACATACAGATATCAGTGCATATTGGTCAACAGATAGCGTATTGTAAAGAACCAAAAACCTTTCACAGTTGTTATTTTTATGAATCTCAAAGTAATTACGATGCAACGACATTCAATTAGAGATAATGCTCTCATATTTAAAAGGAGCAAAACATGCAAAAATAATGAATAACCGATACAGCTATTCAATGAGTACGCATAGGCCCTTATTAACATATTGTAGTTTTGACGAGGCCATTCACAGATTTTATGTGTAAATTATGATGGATGAAGCTAAAATTTATTACGACAGAACGCAACTCTTAATCAGTCGGAGACAATTCTCTCGCCCGATTAACACATTTTTGTTCTGGCGACTCTTTATTCGCGCCTAATCTCAATCACAACTATGTTTTATTGTCCCTGTTATAACCTATGGTGTCATTACTTTCCCATCCCCTGTTATGGCAGGAGTTTGGATCACCCGTCCCTAGCTATCACCCAGCGTATCTACCCCACTTACTCAGGGCCGGCGGGATTGCGGTGATTTTATGACCCTTGTAATAATTTCCCCTGTACAGAACATCCAGACATGTTATGTAGGACTAAGCTGAGTCGGAATGGCCGATAGAAAGATAGACCTTAAATACATTATCGAAAGAGACTAGTTTTAGTGTTATTTTATGATTTAGGAAGGTAATTGTACCACAAATATCTGAATGAAATGTCGGTTGGCACTCATCAATTGACATTTAATGTTTCTGTTATTAAAAGTAAAAGTTTTATTTGTTTTTGATGACCATAGCCTCAGACTCGTGTTACGGAGAACAAGACTGGGCCGAACAAGACTTTGTAAACACTGTAGTAGCAGAATAGTATGTATAGCAAAGAATGCAGGCAGAAGTGAGGCAGAAGTGAGGCTAGGACTTGTCTGACTTTTCTTACACAAAGCTACACGTGAAGACAGTATCACTTAGATACTTTTAATTACTTTATTTTAAAAAACCGATTTTTTGTCCTGAGTTAATGAAAATGAAGTCCTAATTCTGGTTTCCTAAGCTCAGAAGTAGTCGTTTATACGTTACGTACACGCCGCAAACCCAAAAGGTACTAGTACGTTTTTTTTCTGTATGTTAAAACATTAATAATTGTCGGGCATTATATCGGGGGACATCTTCAGTTTTTGATATTGTTTGGTTGTATTTTTTGGTCATTTGATTTGGATCCATAGAGAAACATACTTTTTTCTGAAAATATTTTCATTATTATAATTGTTACCCATGCCTCTATCAATTAACTTTTATACATGTACTTTAGTTTAGCCTATACACTTCATAAATTCCACTATCTCTAGAAAATAATGATCATTTTCCTTATCGTATTATAATTTACGGTATGTAATTAAGACAGTTGTTTCTACAGTTGGTTATGTTATCTCCCTTTACGTAACGTGTTATTGTAATTGAAGAAATAACAATCCGAATACGACCCGTTATCTTGATTGCGAGTTTGAATGGTGATTTGGTCTAGGATAGGTTGGATTTTAACAGCTGAGACTGCCTAACCTGACCCTGTTACAGAGAATGATACAATTA
This sequence comes from Magallana angulata, assembly GCF_025612915.1. Classification (NCBI taxonomy): domain Eukaryota; kingdom Metazoa; phylum Mollusca; class Bivalvia; order Ostreida; family Ostreidae; genus Magallana; species Magallana angulata. The sequence goes on along the minus strand of NC_069120.1, from coordinate 5,718,347 downwards.
CTTACCATTTTCCGACATACCTATGTAATATATATAGCACCATCAATGAATTAAGTTTACGGCATAGTGCTAAACATCATTTTGTTTAACATACATGTAGGTGCAGGTGTTTATCAAGATCAGATTCAAATTAATTCATTTTAAACAATGTGGTGTTCCGATTTACAATCCTATGTCAATATACATGCATATTGATCTTCCGGACAATAATTGTTGTTTGGTTTCACTAGCCATTCCTTTACCGTATCCATTTTCAGGCTTCAATTCATTAACGGTTTTATTCAAACGTACGGAATCTCATGAACTTTCCTGATCTACCGCCTGAAATTGGCAGTTTTATGAGCAAACGTTATATTTATGTAGTGATTATCTTATAATGAGGTTTCCAGAACGCCGCCATTGACAGGATACATACTTTTCATTTCTTTAGTTGAATCATTTACTGTTCTGTTTGGGTTTTTGTCTTCCACATATTATATAAAATGACAAGAATGAGTTATGAAAAACAGCACGAGACTGGTCCTCAATTACTTCAGTTTCCTTATTAATACCCAAGGGAAAAAAAAGAGAGTGAGATAACAAAGAATTCCAATATCATTATTTATCTTCAATTAGTGAAATATTAGCTATTGTGTTTAGCATTCTGCCGGCCCTTTCAACCATTTAATTCGATCTCCTAATATTATAACATTAAATAAAAACATTTTGACGATGCTTGGGGTTGTGACTGTTTTCTTGTTTTTGTCTGTCTCCGAACAAAAAAGTTCTTGATGGATTTCGAATATAAAATCCTCGAAAATTGGAACAAACAAACAAACGGTTTTGAGACGTTTTTATATCGCCAATTGATTGGATAATTCTGTCTCTGCAAAACTTTGTCATAAGTAAGTCTCAATCAGTGTATCGTTGTTGGACTCGGCCATACATTGATAAAGATCGGCCATTATGTCGGCATAATACTCGGCCATATACCGTTATAAGGCTCGGTCATTATGCCGGCATAAGACTCGGCCATACATCGGTATAAGGATCGGCCATTCTGTCGGCATAATACTTGGCCATATACCGGTATAAGGCTCGGCCATAATGTCGGCACAAAACTCGGTCATAATATCACCGTTAGTCTCATTCATTGTATCGCAGAATGAGTGGATCACTATATATCTCAGCAGGACTCGGTAATTATTTATAGGTCTATGTAAGAATCTGTTGGTATATCTCCAAAAAAGTCATTCACGAATTCTCAAAAAAGTTCGGTCATCATTTCACGTTTTTTCATTGAGCAAAATGTTGTCACCATGACGTCATAAGACTTGTTCATATTTTTTCACCTTAATAATCGGTCATTAATCGGTAATAGAATCGGACATTTAATCGCCGATTGCTAACACTCTGTAACTCCCGTATTACTTTGGATTTTAATATTTGGAGCACAGTTGTTACTTGGACTTAACGAGGCCGAGTACAGAACGAGTACGCACGCTTTCGCGCAGCGTTTCATTTGTATTGTGACGTCATCTTTTTGCTTGTTTGACGCCATGGCGTGATAGTTTTATCTGCAGATATTCAGCGAAATTTGTTGAAAATGGCTCGTTTAATGCGTAAAATTAATGTTATATTGTGGAATAAACATAACTGCCTCGAAGTATAAGCTATATTTGGGCTCGGGTCGAAAAAGTGAAGAGGGTTCAGCAGGCCAAACCCTCTGCTACGTTTTCTTAACCCGCCTAAATATAGCTTAATTCATATATTTCAAGACAGTAACCATGTATTTTATATTAATGACCCTTAATATGTGATGTTATATATTTTTTCATTACTTAAATATGTCTGAAGGCTTTAATAATACTATAAAGATCACCTTTTCCGCCTTTGTCAAATAAAAAATAGCCATTATCTGACAAACCTGGGAAATTGGGCATACAAAAATCAACTTTGATAAGACCCCTGGATCAAACCAGGAGGTAAAAGGTTTTTTTTATTTGACCATTTGATGCCTTTTAGCAATAACTTTAATATGTAGAACAGAAAAAGAAATCCCTAGGGCAGAAGTTTAAAAAAATGTGCAAAATTGATACATTTCAAGCGAAATCCCATAGGGTCCTATGTTAAAGATTAACAAACTTTGAGATGACCCCCTAAACAAACGGTGTGGTAAATGTCTTATTTTTTAATCTTAAAATAATAATTATATCAGTAGAAATTCAGGTAAAAAATTTCATTAAAAAATCTAGGGCAGAACTAATTAGACCCGGCCTCGTTAACCCTGAAATGTCGGTGTTTGGTTACTCTGTCAATATAGGGTCAATAGAAGGGCAATCAATTTACAAATATTTTAAAGAAGTGATTTAAAGCAATTTGCATGCATTGATTAAAAATTTTCTTCGACTAATCTGGAGACATTTGCGATTAGTCTATAACGAGGGTGGGTTCAAATACATATATGTCTCTTTTTACAGCATATAGCACGTTTACAAATGTATAAAAATGGTTGAATGGTTATTCAGACAAAATTTTTGATTAATTGCATGTCGTACTTTTTCCATTAACTACCATATCAATAACGTGTGGTTTGAGCTTGGAAATTGTATGAATATTTATCGAGAGATTAAACCACGCTTTGTATCTTTACTGTATCATATGGGTCTTAATGATTTTATAATGATGCCGTGTCTTCTTCAAAACAGGTCCTCTCTCATTGAGTTAATAGGATATAAGAACTTGATAAGAAAATATCAACCCATGGAGCTTAAAACCTTGGCCTCAACAAACAATCAGAACCCCATACATACCTTTTTCTTGGACTCTGACATCCTCTGGTCACGTGATGATACTGCTTCACCGGGAGTCTTCTCGACCCACATAGCTACGATGATCCGACCATATGCACAGACGAAGATGACGAGTGGGATGAAGTATTGGAGAAGCATGATGGCCACCCCGTAGATGTACTCCAGCGTGGGGTCGTGCCACAGAATCTCCTCGCAGAACTCCGGGGCCGTGGACACGTTAACGTACGTGTGCGTCCTCGCCGTCATAGCGGTGGGAATACTGATCACAAAGGAAAACAACCAAATCACTGATATAACAATAAACGCCTGCATCTTTGTCATTTTAGCTCGAAATGGATAGATGATGGCGACGTATCGGTCGATGCTAATGGCGACGAGGGTAAGAGAACTGAGGAACACCGTGACGGACTGGAGGAATGTAACCACGGGACACATCGTCTCCCCGAACGGCCACTCATTGAGGATCAGGTTAGCGACGAAAGTGAACGGGATGCAGAAGACTGCCATGAAGATGTCACTGAGAGCGAGGCTGACGATGAAGAAATTCATCACCGTCCTCATTCGCCGGGCCCGAAACACAATGTAACAAACTGTGCCGTTACCGCCCACCGACAGTAGAATGGTAAATGAGTATGCAGTGATGATGATAGCCTGAACATATCCAGGAACTTTAAGAGGTTCGTACACAAAACCGTCTCCATCGTTGTCGGAGACATTGCCAATAACCGTACTGTTGGGTAATGATGCGTTTGAGTATTCCATTCTTTAAACGGAGAAGAGACAGTCAATTTTCATGATCTAAAATGTTAAGAAGAAAAGTTCATCAAAAGCAAAGTAATTAAAGAAAATTGTAATCATAATTATATGTTTTCACATTTTTTATTAGATGTGCTATTCGCACAATGCGTGTAGCGCAATGAATCTGCAGAAGTTTTACTTCCGGGTTTAGAATCGTAGCGGAGAAGGTGGTCTTTGAGTTGCAGAATGGATTGGACGTTGGAACCAGGAGCACAAGAAATACTCTTAAATCTGAGGTCCAGTGTAGAAGAACGTGTTCGCAAGACAAGGACCCCGTTTTGCTAAATGACCCGAAGGTCCAACCAAAAAAGCGTTGATATGAAGTGACAGGTGCTGCTTCAGTATATATACATGTAAAAAGTCTCGAAATAAGATCTTCCATTTAAAATACTCACATTTACACCGCGAAATGTAAGGTATCTAATTTAGAATATTTAACAAATAATAAGGTTTTTGTGAATCCTTACAAAGAAAATTGAAATAGTGAACTTTGTCTTCCTCTCCAACATGCTCTGGCTTTTATAACCAAATAGTATTAAAAAAAACCGCAAAGTATATACCACTGATGTCCCCCAGCTGTTGGATTTCATGTCTTGACTTATAAGTGTGACGAAAACTTTTTTATTAAGTCAGACTCTGATTGTTCACTTTACTTAATGCTGGATTTACTCAAGATGCTGTAGTATCAAGCCCTAATTACAATACATGGGGACTCAACTACGCTTGTCCTTTTAACATCGCGAGCTGGTCATTTAAAAACTCTATTGAAAAATCCCTAGAAAGATAAATGGAAAAGATATCTCCCCACACAGAGAGTCAAACGCTCTTAAGAAGATGCTTTTAAGAAATATTTTCTTTCTGAACGCTATATATTGATGTTTACAAGTGAGTCTCGTGATATTTTACATAACGCCGTACCACTCAGTATTGTATCGTATCACACCACACTAAGGCGATGATTATTTTTTTCCTATTAACTTATAGACTATCTTAATTTAAACTAACTCTTTGTGTTAAGTTACACATAATGTATTTGTTATAAGATATCGTTGATGTAGACTATGGTTATTAACATACCGAGTATTTTATTTTTGATACCCATGATTTGATCATCTAAATCTAAGTGAAAAAAGAACTGGACCGGGGTGATAGCCATACGGTGTCTTTTACAAAGATGGTACCTGCAGTGTATGCTAATAGTCATACCTGGAGTGGTGAATCCCCTTTTCTGAACTTATTTACATTCAAATCTAATTAATCCACTAAATGTTTAATTGCATGTTAGTCGATACTATTAACGTCATTTGGAATTTCCGGTTTACGGCAGTGTTTCCTATTGTCGTTAGCCGTAAATTAAACACTAGAAGCTGGCTGTCGCAATAATGGGACAAATATTTCCGACAAACAACGTCCTAATTTTCGGGTTTTTGGTTAAAACCCAGCGTCGTTGCCATCTAATAGAGGGGTAGGTCCCGAGTAAGTAGAGTTGTGTTCATTATTTGCTGCACGACATCGCAGATTACAAAAACTACAAATATCGCTCAGTTCAAAGTAAAAAACGGCATCAAGACTTTCATCATGTCTAGGGATATATTGAAAAATAGTCCTTATTGGTATTGTTTTACAATAATCTGAGCACCGATTAAGCCGCGACACACTATTTCACTTACCTTATACTCTAAGCATCCAATTTTGGCATCCAGGTTAACTGTTTGTAACGTCCAGAGGTGACTGAAGATGCTCACTCAATAAAGGTCGATGTCAGGCGAATTCTTTTCTAAAACCAATAAACAGTCAACATTATAATGTAAATAAGGATCTCCCCCTCCGGTGACCGGAATAGTTTGTCATTCACTTTATTCATTTGCATCATGTTTTTGTCCCCGCGGTGTTTTCCCGGTCCCGGCCGGATGGGGTTGACCGTTCTTGGTGCGACATTCACTGATCACTGTACAACGGTGTTCAAGACGGAGAAAATAAAATGTATTCCGCAAACATAAACATTTTAAAAAGATTAAAGAAAATAAGCGGTTTTATTTATCGACCATAACTTTGTTGATGAAATAGATTAGTGTAAACACAGTTCACGGGACAGTTATTGGTAATATAAGGCGGTGACTCGTCATGTGTAGAAATTCATTGAAAAAAGACCTTAATTTCTTTTTCATGTTTGCTCAAAATTTAAACCAATTTATGTCTACGTTTATAGAGACCTTGAAATTGTTTGGACAATTATTGGCCTAAGATTGGGATATGTTTGATTGCACATACAAACATAGCTTTATACTTGTGTCTTATTGGCAATTTAGATTTTCAATGCAAAAATAAAAATTGATTTTTAAGTGTCAGTATTAATATTGGCCCCGGTAGTAAAATAAGGGAAACATATGAAAACTGCACGCATGAGTTCACCATGAAACTTACAACTTAAATAAATTTATTTCATCGACTTAAATTAATTACAATAACAGGCATGTAATTGACTAAATATGTAATGAAATAAAATTCATTAAACGACAATGCAACACTCGGTTGGATTTTGTCGGCGGATATTGTGTTCACGTATTGAGGCCCTCCAGCAAATGTCGGAACAATTTAACTACACTGGTCAGATTTGAGTGACAGGTTACAAACATAACGTACCCAAAGTATTGATAAAGCCCTGATAGAAAACTGATACACAGTATCATGACTACATAAAGTACTATACCCATCATCCATAAAGTATTATACCATGCACACAATATACTTCACATCAGCAGGTACATGTATTTAGAATCTGCCTTACACTGTACACTACATATAGTGCAACATCACCTAACTAGTGTTAACTCTTATTTATTTTTGGATGTTTGGGTAAAATCGGGTAAAATGATTTAAGTATAACAACAATTGGTAGAGAAAGTCAATGACAGCACATGCGCGGATCCAGAAAATTTTTCCAGGGGGGGGGGTCCGAAGGATAATTGTGTTTGCCAGGGGGGGTCCGAGGCATATTTTCGCGATAATTTTACTATGTAAATTTAATAAATTTTCATTTTCCAGGGGGGGTCGGGACCCCCCCGACCCCCCCTCTAGATCCGCGCATGCAGCATACATATAATATATGTATGTCATTTTGGTCAATGTTTTAAGGTAAACAGCGACAGTGAATGTGTCTTGTAATCCTATTCCATCTTGTTTTGACGAACTGTTTGGGGGGTGGGGGGGGGTAGTTGTGGTTTTTTTTTTCTCAAATTTAATTCTTCATTAACATTACATAAATAGTGCCTTTTTGGGAGGGTAACAGTTGAAATAGACACCCCGAGAAAACCACTGTCAACCGATGCGAACAAATCTAATTTATGATATACGGCATCGCATACTAGGTCACTAGACATGGTGGGATACTTCTTCCGGCTGATCGGCTAAATGATTGATTGATGTGAAATTAACGCCCTCTCGAGATCATTTCACTTGACTGTCAATGATTGTTTTCATCGCTTTCTTTCGCCTTTTAAAGCATTCTTATACTTACGAAGTGTTCACAAGCATATACGGACTTTCATCATACTCTGTTTATTTTTACCAGGCAATTAGACCAAGAGCAGTACGCTACACAGGAGCTAGGAATATAAACATTAGCGTGTTTTTAGAAATTAAATCAGACGTGTAAGGGCCAGGTGACCTGAAAGATATAATCGTAGTTTAGTTCATCTCTTAACCTAATTATTTCATTTTTCAGCGTAGAAATGAAACTGAATCTTTGTCTATCTCGAAGCAGAATTTTTCCATTTGTCTATCTGATAAGGTTTCCAAAACTGAAACATGTACAAACTGCTGTAAATCTACCTTTAAATTGAAACTAACAAAAAAGTTATCTAGTTAAAACAAATTATACTTTATTATTCAGGCGAATCAGTATGAATAAAGTGCTAAAAAAAAATTATCATTTGTATTCTTGACGTAATGAATCTATTTTTTTTTTTTTTTTTTTTTTTTTTTTTGCAAAATACAGTTAAATCAAGTCTGTTACGGAGTAGGCCGTGAAATGTGTCATATTCTTTGCAACCTCCACATGTTCGTGCATACTATGGTTTTCTAATCTTGACAAGGTGAGCATGGTAATGAATAGAGATCTAGTGAGCAGTGTGACGTCATAAACCTACAGTGCAGAAATGACGAGCCACTGATTAATTAATCTGGACCGAGAGAAATATTACGAACCGGATTCGGGCTTTGATGCACTTATTAGAAGACAATCCAAGCGAACGTTGTCTATCGTGAGCTCTCATAAGATAAGTCGGGGGTGATGGCAAGTCCTCTGCCTCCGCAAGAGATCGCGAATATGAATCTAGTTTCTTTATTAGTAAAAAATCCCAGTCTTATTCATTTAGTGAGGGAAGTGGACCAGAATCAATAGATGAAAGTAGGTAAGTCCAACTTGATGGGGACAAATGACAATCTAATGAATTCGCCGTGGAGGGATAAAAGAATGATTGGCCACTAGATGGCACTAAATCCGTTTTGGGAAGCTTCCCCTCCGTTCCTTAATTTTTTACTGGAAAAGGTCTGCCTCCTAAATATCTAAAGCTCTTATGAAAGTACTAAAAACTATATCATAATTCAAATAGAAGTCTTAGACTATTGATTTCGTATAATTATTACTTCGCACCCTCTATGACCAGTTTGTTTTTAAGAGAATCGATGAGGACTATATTTAAAACAATAAGTAAAAAAGAAATGTTTGCGATAATTTCTGTGCACCACAGCTTGCTCAGAAAACCGACAATAGTTACAATACAGAATATCAATATACTTGTTCCTTTGCTTTCACGGGAGAAACTTTTGTGTGAAAAGAGAGACTTGAGTCACATATTAAAAACATTTACATCCATAAGTAATTATAAATAGTACAAGACGTACACGATGTTTTGCCATTGTGTCATTTTTAATCAAATACAATAAACTAAAAGAAATTGACAGATAAAATGTACCTCATTATGATGACGTATACTGCATCAAAAGCATCAATTGCACGAGCTGTAATCCTCACTGACTGATGTATGAGCGTACAAATAGCGCGCTATGTAGATTTCACCTCAGATAGGTGTCTATCAATGAACGATGTCTGGCAGTGAAACAGCACGCGAGTCTCCGCGCGGGAAGCTGAGGCATCGCCTGCTGATCTCCCGGACACCCAGCCAATAGATTCCGAGGGGCGGATACACGGACGGCCCCGGCGCAGAAGTACAATACATTCATCGGTAGAAATCTACTACATGTAGGCATTTTTTTAAAAGAATGCCACAGAAAAGAAAGTGGGTGTCTCGTTTTCTGCCAAACAAAATTCATGCCTGTGTTTTATTAGATATGTATATCTTCTTTCACACTGATAGCGATGGTTTATGTTATTTCTGAAAATTAACCGCAAATTTCCAATTCTTGTTAAGTGATAAAAATCCGTTCAAAGTCATCTTGGTTATCATGATAAATGCTTTTTGTTACAAAATATATTTTATTGAAGAAAATCAACGGGTAATAATGTAGAAGCAAAGTTATACAGCTAGACAATAATAAACAATAAACCACGGGTTTTTATTTGTTTATTTGGACCTTGATCAAAAACTAAAGTTATTAGATACAGTGTGTCCTTTAGTAAGATTTTTCTACACGTGTTTTCCTTATCTGTAGGTGGTATAGGTTCATAATATATCCTAAAGGAGGAATTCTCTCTACATAGTAAATACTACTGGTTTGTTCGCAATACTGTTCTTGTTGGTTTTTGCGTTGGCGTTGACATAGAAAATTTTGCAATCACAGCACAGATCAAATACACCAGTCTCCATTTCTTTTGACCATACCTATTTTTTGGGCCGGACTAGACGAATCTTGGCCTTGCTTTCAGTGGCCGGGTCTTTACCGGAAGCGAACAGCGGGGAAAGTAAGTGTAAGAATTGATAAACACAATCCAGAAACCCGGTGAATAGCAGACAATCGATTTATTACACAAGATTAACACAAAGCAACTCTGCACAATTGTTTGCAACTTATTAGTGTCACATAATTCTTCGTCGCGTTTTTCGGTCACGTCACATTACATCCATCTTAATTTTTAGTGAAAGTACATTTGTCAATAGATGTAGAATCAATGGTACGGAATTGGCTGTTAAAAATCCGTAAGTCGATAAATCTTTGAAATTACATGTACACTTGAGTAAATATTGCAAAACCACTGATAGTGTTTAAAAAAAAATATTTATTGTTTTAATAAAAAAACACATTTAAATTAGTTGCATTTTTATGGCTTAAAAGGGGTATAAAAGCAGCATACGAAATAATTGGCTGGTTTATAATACAGTGTCATTTAAGAAGAGAAACAACTATAATTTTCTTGTAATTTGGTACACCAAAGTGCATGACTTTATTTTGAAGGGCATGATCCATTTTTGACGTTTACAATTGCTTTGTTAAAGGTATTTCCAATGATCAACCTCAATCCTAGTTTTAATCGTCAAGTTATAATCGAGATACAGAGATATTTATAATTATCCCATTCCCAATTTTTTCTGTGTTTAGCGTCTACTTAAAAATCAAAAACCTATCTTTCTACCAGAAGAAAAAAATCCCACAAGAACAGAAAAACACACTTTTTTGTATATAGATGAAATTTATTATCATTATTTAAGTACATGTATTTTCTTCATACTGTCACAAAAATAAACCCATAAAAACCCGATCTTTGGCAGATACGGTAAAACAAAGCAGATTAGAATTCCTAGTAAATTTATTTTAAAAGATGAAAATTACATGTATAATTATTTATTTATTTATTTTGGTATTTGCACGTGGCTTTTTTTAATGCCTAAAACCAATCCGTCTGCTGACGTTAAAGAAAGAAAAAACTTGGAATGACGTTACGTGAATAGAGCTCAGAATATATTTTTGTTTACATATTGTATGTCGTAAATTCAGGATTAAAAACAAAACTAAATGGGACAAACACTAGAAACTGTTTATTTGTGTTCATAACGAAAGAGCAAATAAAAAACACCTGCTTAAAATAGAAATTTAAACAGTATTATTGACCAATGTAAACAAAAACAAGACACGAGCCTGAATCCAGCTTATAGCTTGACTACTGACATTCAAATTCTTAGTTGAGAATCAGATAGTCTTTATTGAAACATTGTAAACATTCAGAATGGAAAAATAAAATATGATAATTTTCAGCGAACCTTGAATAACGAAAACAGAGGCAAACCTGGGCATACAGAGGAAACGAAAGTCTTCATTGCAAAACTTTTCAATGTTCTTACAGTCACCATTTTGTACATGTAGAAATCTTTCTTGTATTTTTCTATTTTGACAAGACTATAGTTGAATTCATTCTTTAGGAGTATCCACATCAGTTATTGTAATTTTAAAATACAATTTTAATTCTAAAGTTTTCAAATTCTTTTAAATTTATGTATAAACAGCCTCGTTCTTATACTAGTATAAGGTTCTTCGCTCCCAAGTTGATGCAGAAACTGTATGTTAAGTTCTGTAAGCTGTATTGTTTAATCAGTCTCTTTAGGCTTTTTCATTTTTCCAAACTGGGAAAACGATAAGTCCCTGCCAATCATCTCAATTATCACGGTCATCGTAGGACCCACTCAGCTACTCTACATAATCCGCGCTACCAGATCTCATTCAAGATGTCACGGGGGTTCAGGCAGAATCTGATTCTTAGTTCGATAGAGACGTGTAATGCGTGGCTTTTCGACGTATGATAAATCAAGGCAGGTCGGGAGCATAATCTCCTCGACAAACATTGGAATTACTTTTGTTATTTTTCAACAGGGTATGATTAATGTCTTAATTAATAAAAAAAAATCCCTACTGATCTTTGGTTTTGTTTACATGATATTCAATTTTTGTGAAATGCAAAATACAATTTATCTTATCTTTAACTATTAAAAAAATCATTAAGTTGCAGTAAAGGGTATGCCTGACATTTGATATCAATCACATGACGAAATCAGTGTGTTTGCTTGCTATTTTCCATCTGAAAGAGAGACCAGCTTCACCCGTTTCAACGGCAGCGATATTTTAATCATTGGTCAATGTGTAGTTTTTCTTGTTCACACATTCCATGGGTAGCGTCAGAGTACAATAACAATTATTGAACCTTTCCGCCAGAGCTCGAAAAAAAACCCTCGAATATATTATTATCACCAGATGTAAGAATTTTATATAAAAATGGAGTCGCTTCCCGTTCGCTTCCGCAACTTAAAAAATAGTGCCAGAAACTAAATCAAAATAAATTTTATTTTATACGAATATATAATGATTTAATGATTCTTTTTCATTAGTACATATCAAATTGGTTATGTGATTGAACGTTTCACTTTATCTTACAAAAATGAATATAGTCAAAACGCATGATGACGTTTACATTTGTACTCATGGTGCATGAATTAGCTAAGTGTATTCACAGGAAATTTCAAATGCAAACATAAGGGGAAATACTGAATGTAAATATAACTTTATGATTATAATACACTCGAGGACGTTTTCCCATTTGTTCGAAAAGCCCGAGAAGCTCCGAGCTTTGTGTAATTATATTTTTTATGTTTAGCTTACAATGCATATTCCTCCTTGTAATTCTTCCTTATATTAAAACAAATACATGAACATTATTACAGCGGGCAAATGAAATAAACTCACACTTGTTACGCTAATATAATCATTATAATTCAGTCTTAAAACCAATCAGATGTGCTTAAATCGCTGCCAGAAAACTAATTGGTGTTATTCATTTCCTCCGTAGTATGTTTTATATATATATACTGAATTACTTTTGCCTCCACTGCGTACAGTTTAAGTCCAGAAATAACCATACACTTTGTTTTCAAAGAAACCCTTTATGAGTTATAATTGAATTTGACTGATTGAGAATAGGAACAAGGAATGATTCGATAAGCTCCTACCACATACGACTATTGTTCGCTTAACGCATATTAAATGTGTATTCGTGGCTTATATGGCCGTAGAGTTTCAGGAATCTGCACATTACTACTATATCGACCGCTGTCCGTGTTTCTCCTTTGTTTTCGTTTAAAGATTAGCACCCTTCTTAGGAAACACATCCTTTATGAAGCCGAGAACATAAAACATGAAGAGGCTTACACAAATTAGATCTTCTTCGCCTCTGTGAGAAAGGCTGAGTCTAAGGAGATAAGCACGGAAGTGAAGAAACTGTATTGACAGGCAGAAATAAGGTTAGGGACCTGTGTCTGATGTTGCCTTTTGCTTTAAACCCTTCATAAACTCTCGACATGCAATGCTACGACAAGTTCCAATGTGGGATCTGTTTTTCTTTTTGTTTTAAATTTTGCTATGTTTAATTAAAAATATAAAACAATTACTCCGTGTGTCTGTACATATCAGCGACATCTAAGACATTCATTTGATATACTTGACATATCAGATACTTACTCTCTAGATGTCCAGTGAAATGGAAAACTCACCCTTTCCCCTTGGACAGACACGAATCTAAATTGTTTCTTTTGTTCAATTATAAACATTTGTTTACTTCATTTTCTCTTAATACTCGAGGCAATATCTTGTTTTTCTACATCTGTGGATTTCCTATAGTAACTTTCAATTTCGTTAGGAGAAATTACATGCACCGCTTGATTTGCCAAAAGCTCTACTGCCCCCTGTACTGAGGTATTGTAATGGAGAGATCGCCTCGTCATCTGTACACCAACTGTTACAAGAGAAAATAATAAAAAGCACTCTCTTAGGATTTGTTATTCTAACTAAGAAAAAAATAACATCAATATTTTGTCAGTTGTTTGACAAATCAATTGAAGCTAAATGGGAAAGATTATAAATAAAATTCAACTGCACTTTTTTGGTTTTACGTACATGTAAATGGCGTACAGGGGAGGGGGGGGGGTATAAACGGTACACCTCTCTTGGTCTGGCTGCATTTAGTTGACCCTTTTATTTGAAACATAGGGACAACTGACCATCCGTACTCTCCGTGAAAGGTTCTCGTTGTTCCGGATGTGGACTGTCCCGAAGAAACTGTCAGGTGACAGACCAGTGTCGTCAGTATAACTCAATCTCACGTCTTTTTTGTCTTCCTTCGTTCTGTAAATGACCGATTTTCCAACATGAACTCATTCCAGGACTGATCCACAATGGAGATGGTAAACTTTCTATGCAATAATCCTCTGTCATAACTTTCATGTATCGTTTATGACACGTAGAAAATTATAGATACCAAGATATCTCTGATACAGTTATGTTCTAATCTATTCATAGGGTGAATCGATGGGAAAATTTCATAAATTAGAAAATTTGACATTACCATTTGGGAGACATAACATCAAGTAATTCTTAGCTAAAATCGAAATTGATACAACAGGGTTTATCTGATTTTGACATTTCATTTGGGAGACATAACATTAAGAAATTCTTTTTAAAAATCGAAATTGATATAACTTGAATATTATTGGGGTGTTTTAAAATACTAACTTAAGTTTAAATTTCATATCCAAATTCTAGGAGTGATGTGCATATCAATTAAAATATTGATAAATTTATGAAAATACTTGAATTATTCAAAATAAGACTTCATTTTAAAAAAACGTATGTAAATCACAGGCTTCACAAAACAAATATTGATAAACTACGTCAAATCAAATAAACAATTTTAAAGTCGTGAATAACACTAAACCGTGTGTCACGATGCCGAGCCCTGCTGCTCAAGGACTCCAATCAGGGTTCTACGCACGGACCTTCTGTAGAATTCGTCCTGGTCACAGTACCTCAGCCCCTTAAGGCAGTTCAGCCCCAGCGGAACCTTAAACTTTGCCTGCGCCCTCGTAGCGGTAAAGATGGGGACCAGAATAGCCGGTCCATTTCCGGATAACATGCTGTTCACCGTGACAGTGTTGTTATAGTTTACCCAGTGTCTGGTACACAAGGTCTCTGTCATGAACACAAGGACGATATGGGTCTCTTTCACAATGTCGTTAAATTTGTCTATATTTTTATCGTCGCTAAACAGCGTTATGTCGAGAATGTAGTCGGACATGATTTCCTCTACCTGACGCAGAAATGACGTCACTTCGGCAGTGTCGTCTGGGGCATGCAATATTAGAACTTTAAGAAGCATGTTTCTGTCAGAGAACTGTGTTTGATGAGCTGGTAAGAACTGCAATTTTATAGAGCTGACAGGAAGCTTTATACTGAATATCTGGAATATCCCCAATGATGACTCCCCCGTATTTTTAATATAAATCAGGAAGCAATCTAAATAGCTCCAGAGAGTTCAATTTGAAAATTTACATAGAAGAGAAAGGAATTAGACGAATTAGGAGAGATACGGAAGGATCTCAAAGTTTATTTCAGTCCAAAGATACTATTACTAAGTACATGTAGTAGTATAAATATCTGCGGAAGTTCACAAATCAATCTTTGGTTTTTTCATTCTTTAGATTATAATTTAGTCTTTTTAGGAATTGTTTGCGTGTAAACATCTCGATTTTTAGTCAATAAAATATGCAGGAAGACTAACAATTGATTAGGACAATTTATTTTAAAAAGCATCGTTGTTAAGGAACATTTTAGTAAGTGGCTCCAATGTTACCGGGGCATGCGCGGATCCAGAAAATTTTTACAGGGGGGGTCCGAAGGATAATTGTGTTTGCCAGGGGGGTCCGAGGCATATTTTCGCGATAATTTTACTATGTAAATTTAATAAATTTTCATTTTCCAGGGGGGATCGGGACCCCCCCCCCCCGACCCCCCCCCCCCCCCTCTAGATCCGCGCATGCCGGGGAGTGTAAAAGGTATGTTAATTCAGAAGTTTTAGATGTATAATGTTAGTCCAATCAATGTAAAGGGTATTAAAAACTTTAAGATTGTTAGAGACAGATTTGTATTTATATACCATTAGAATGAGACTTGTATTGAACATTTTCTGGCGAAGTGTGTGTATATAGATTGATGTCGAACTGCTACTGCGTCATCAAGAAATATTTAATCACAAGGAAGACTTGTAGAACTCGAAAAGTAATTTATTTTACACTATGGTATAAACAATTGCATAATTTGGGTACTAGTATAAGGTGCAATATTTATAGAGCAATACTGTTTATATGTAAGCCAAATGTATTTCAGACATTGTTCATAACCATTCTTCCGGCATCTTTTCATACACATGTACAAAACACCTAATGACTTGAATAGTTGTTTATTTTAGTCGTTGGAATATTTTTAAAAACTTTTTTTTTCTAAAAATTATAAAACCAGGGAGAAAAAGTTTCTCTTCTTTTTCAAAGTATCGAACTTTCAGTTTCCATAAACTTCACTGGAGTAAAAATAGAATTAATTTAAAATAGAACAATAAGACTCTGCGGGACCCGTTGTTGTTTGTGATTTTACAACAATAAAGATGTTTACAGGTAATGAATTGTAAAAACAAACAACAATTCACGGTTATAAAACTCTCATAAAAGTGTCGAGACAAATTGATGAAAACAAAAATTCACATCCGCTATCCCATTGTTTACCTTATTCTCGCTGTCTGAGTGAATGAGGAAGAAACCACTGCATGTTAGCATGTCATGACACCCTAAGAGCAAGTTACATAACAGTAAACATCCTACCAACCAACGAGTTTGAAATATGCGTTTACACATATTTTCCTGTTAGTAAAACTAAATTCAAAATTGTCCTGGCTGTCAAAGATTAAAGTATACGCATCAAAGTGACCATCTTCTTTACTGTAGAAAATATCACTTTGAACACTAGAATTCGCTCTGATTTTGTAAAGTATCCTTTTGTTTATTTTAATTTTAATTAAGAAATATACATATAAAGAACTGGAGTGTATAATTTTCTTATACCACTAAATAAGAGCCTTCATAGTATCTGAACAATCATTTGATCAGTCAAACACTGAAATTAGAAAACAATAGGTCCATAGGACACTTCACTCGCCTTGGCAACACATGTTTATATTTACATTCAGTGTATATTTCCTTTCCCCTTATGTTTGCATTGGAAACCTGCGACGTTCAATTTTCTTTATTTACATCTACCAATTATCATTTCCCCTATTTCTTACCGAAACTTATAGTTAATTCATAGCTCTATAGAAACAGCCAGACTGAAATCTTCACGCCCCGTTATCGATTAGTCGAACTCTACAGCGGCTGAAACTAGCAAGAAATTGACAGGACTGAAATTGACACGCCCTGTTTATCGATTGGTCGAAGCCTACAGCGACCTAAGAAAAATACCGGACTGCACGAAATAATCATGACGATATCAGACTCAAAGTCTCACAGGAGGCGATTTGGCTGCTTCTTTTAGCTAATGTACATGTACTTATGTACGTTATCAGTAATTTAGTAAATTTTACTAACTTTTCATAATCAGTTTAATAATTTTAAAAGAAAGATGTGAATATAAACAATAAAATGCTTTCTTTGATGATTCATGTGGGTTATGGAGGTAGCGATAACTGCAGAAAAAAAATAACAAACACAGGTTATGCGTTTTTTCTGCAATGTCGCTACCTTCAAAACCCGCATGAATCATCAAAGAGAGCATTTTATTGTTTGAATAAATACACTTTGCTAAATCATACGCCATGAGCACAAATATAAACGTCTTCACGTGTTTTAAGTATACTTATGTTTGTAAGATTAAATAAAACTTTCAATTTTACATAACCAATTTGATAGCATTATTGATAAATAATTACTCCTTAATACAAAAAAGATTTTTATCCAGAGTTTCTAGCACTATATTTTTGTCGCGGAGGCGAACTATATCACATGTTAATATGGTTGTTCCATGTTTTTTCATATCCCTGACTAAGAGCGTAATTAATGGCTTTATAGCGGCGATACAAAATATTTCCTACAAATACACATCAGCATATAACATTCAATGCTTAAATTATTGAACTAGATTTAATATTTGACATCAGCATTTTAATCACAATAACATGAACAGGTATACAATATGCAGCTTGCTTCAATATTTATTCTTTTAAATCGTGTTTTTTTTTTAATTTTGCAGCAGTTATTCCTTCTGATATATCATTTCAAACATGTACGTACTTTAAATTTTTACCCAAAACTCTTACACTCCTCAGACCAATTTTTAAATGTGATTTCAGTATGAAAATTAAACGTTCCAACATTTCTTAATGATCAAGCATAGAGAACCATTTCACAGCATAGTTGTCAAAAAAGATGGTTTAATTTGTTCTACTGTATTTTACAAGTTAGAATAAACTCATTTAAACCGTACGGCTAATGGCAATGGCCTATCATTTGGTATATGTAAAGGATTTTTTAAAATTTATTTTTAACAAAATTTCATCTTAAGCGGGTGTAAAAATTCCACCCTGGCATAATTGTCAAGCATGGTGCAAGTAAAGTATGTATGATATTAATGTCCTCAATTCAAACGAAGCAACGCTTACATATACATTATTAATGGCGACGTTTTTTCGTCCTTATGAAGGTAGAATACTTAATTAAATTCGCGCGATGCTTTTACAGGATTTAGTTTGATTTTATTTCTTTTTAGTCATATTTCTGCAGAAAAAGAAAAAGGGGGAATCCTTACATTACCGACTTCACCAAGCCTGACCAAACAACCTGTGGGTATCGATGGATATTTCAGTCCCCCGTGCTCCTTCCAACATGCATCGAACTGATTCTCGACTCGCGCTAGTTAAATGTTCTCATGTACGTAGTTTGCCATCCCCGTGTTCCTATTGAAATTATTAGATCTTTAGGGCGATCATAAAAACCTTGTCAGTACTCTTAGACAGAACATAAAAGTGTTGAAGCAACGGTTTAGCATGTTACGTGTTTGGTTTAAAGATGAGTTGGCGTTTCAGTCGTATTGAAATAGCTCGCAGCAACGAGATGCGGAGAGACGGTGGGAAAAAACTTAATTTAATTCTATTTTATGACCTTTCTCTCTAGCTTCGTGTTTTTATTTTGATTTTGGAATGATTGAATTTTAAACAAGTATCTATCTGTAGCAGTCATGGATGGTATGAACCAGGTCCCCACCCCCGTGGAGAACAGTTTAAAGCCTCGCCGAACCCCGCGGTTCCCCAGCGTGTCCTCACGCAGATCTTGTCGAGTACTCCAAATCTCAGCAGCAATGGTCGTAAACCCAGGAATGCGGGTGCTTCTTGCGTAACTTAATAAAAGAAAAAGAAGTGTATACAACAAGATGAGCTCCCGTATGTTCAGTTTCAAACTAATTTTAAGAGCTTGGAGCCGGTAAACATCCGGGAGTTAATTAACATATTAGGTCAGCTTGTCAATAAAACACAGAGCAATCTTTTGAGATGTATCGAATCTGAAGTAGTGTAAAGCCTTAAGAACGCGGTAAATCTTTCAGAAACAAATAAAATTGTCATCTCTCTCTTGTTTTTTCACAAATAAAAGCTCTTTTAACAACTTATGACCGGGGAGTATTTTTGTGGTTGTTTATGTAAACCCTCTTTAATCGTCGGAGAAGACCCAGAAAACAAGAGAGAAAGTAAAGACAATTACTTTTATTGTTTCTACACAAATATTCTCATCGACGTCGGGCGAAAGTTTGGAAGAGCACGTCAAATATTGTCTACAAAACTAGTTTCCATGAGTTCAGTGTAACAATTTGGGATGAATTACATAAATTGTGCATTTACTCTGTTAGGTTTTATTACCCCTACAAGTGTCGACAAAGAAGTGTGTAACTCTTCTGTCACTCCCCTCACAGTCAGCAACCCCCAGTCCTTAACTAACAAGACAACCACCATAGATGTCTGAAAAGGCAAATTTTCACCGCGTGTAGACGTCACAATCACGTGACATTTGCGCTGCAGTTCATTGGCAAAAGCAGGTTGATTGTTCATAATCCGGCACTAAATCAGAACAGTGGTTCAGAGGTGTCCTTTTTATTCCAACGTCGTAGTTGAACGCAGGACAGAAAGTCATTTTAAGTGGGGCAAAAACAAAGTCCAGTTTTAAATCAAGTTTCATCTAATCAAACTTCTTTTAAAATGTCCGTTCGTTTGGCGCAATGATATCCAATAAGCGACATGGAATACGGCCAGGCCATGTAAGATAGACCAAAATGTCGTTCTTGTTGAAAGCGTGTCGAAAGCGCTAACATCTTCTGTCTTATACAGCAATTTATTGAGATACTTAAAACAATTTAAAGAAATAGATGTCTCTCTCCGGTTGATTCATTGACAACCAAAGTGACTTTTACGTCCTCGTGACTTCAGGCGCCTTAACACGTTCATCTGATTACTCCTTTTCTCTGTAATCAAGCTGAAATGGATGTCATGGAACATAAACTGGGGACGTTATACACAGCTAGGAGCTCAACCCTGGATATAAATCAAGTCAGGCTAAAGTTGAGCTAATCTACCTTCTTCATAATTCTGTAATCACAATACAGGCTGGATAATTATTACAGAAACTCTGTACACGTGACATGAAAAGGACTAATCGATGAAAACATTTATGAATGGGGATTTCAAAATAAAAACAATACTTTAGCTTATAGGTTAAAAAACCCCGGATGAAACCGCCTCTAAGGTTAATGTTTCCCCGATATCAAAACTAGGTCAAATGGTCAGTAACAAACCTAACTGCATGTACATGTAGTGTCTTGTTTTGTTATTGTATATTAAAATTTAAGGCATTCATTGAATAAGACGTTCCGCCAACCATGTTGCTGTCTAAATTTTGCCATTCGCCGTCTATAAAAAATTTATACGTTTGACAAGACACAGATAGATATAAATCAATGCTTCCAATATATCACCAATAACGGATGATGTTTAGAAATATACATTCCTTTTTTTCTCGTCTCCTTCACAATTATGATGGCAAATTCTGAACTTGTAACTGAAATTAAACCACGTGCTTTACGCAACAGCATGAATATAATGATTACGCATTACTACATTGCATTAATGTCCCATCTTCAACAGCAATATGATACACAGAAAATAAAACACAAATGTCAAGTTTTATTTTCTAAGATTTTCAGACCTGTGAAAAAAACTTAAAAACCATAACCATATATAGATTTCTCCCAAATCAGACATCTTACCACTGGTTTTTGTACAAAATACTGTATTTAGTTCTAATGAAGCCGACATGAACATGGACGCAATAACTAAATGTCTTCACGACAACTAGAATCTTACTTAAATTGATAGTTTTAACTCTGAAATGTATGGAAATGTATCATCATAGAGTAATGTTTGAGGCAAGGAAAACGGAAAAAGAGGCCCATGGGCCACATTCCTCACCTGAGCAATGAGTCAAGCAGCTTGCTCTTTATATTATATAACATTTAGACACAACGCATAGCAAAATAACACAATTTCTAAATTGCATTGATCTCTAGGTACAGTACAGCTCACGAGTATCCCGACACCCACCGTGTAAAAAACACGGTGGAAAACGGTCTGTGTCGCACCGTGCACACGGTGTGACACCGTGTATGTGTATTGGAAAATTCAAGAAAAAGCACCGTGTCGCACCGTGTCGCACCGTGGCCGCCTGTGTAACTCCGTGGCCACTGTGTCACTCCGTGGATATCGTTACCTGAGACGTTGATAGAAAAAGCGTATGTTTAGAAATAAAGAAATTATGGCTAAACAAGGGTTGAAACATATATATCTTTTTCATATTAAAAAAAAAGAATGTCGACTTAAGTTGCACGGACCCAGAAAATTGTCGAGGCTGTCAACGTGAAATTAATTTTTTGTGATCTGAAAACTCGACGTAAATGGATACCTTTTAATTCATTTGTTCTTAAATAAATTGAAATATATATTTAATAATCAGTTAATATATAATCAAAATTTAAATCAATTTAATTCATCTTGGTTTTTTTCTAAACACACGTGATGTTGTAACTGACGATATTAAAATGTCGGGAGCTTAAACGTCTTATCTGTAAACACTTTTTGATTTATTAATTAATTTACAGCCTTACTTTTAACCAATTAAAAATGAGAAATGAAAACATTTCAGATCATGTTTTTCTAAAAACATGTGCTGTTGATGTGCTGTAGTAAATAACAACCCCATATTACCGGTGACTCGAATAATTTGGACTTCAGCTATTTATGTAGCAATAAATAAACAAAAATCACTTTTATATTATAGATAAATAAATGTACAAACCCTTTTTAAAATATATTCAAGCATTGTACATGTATTAAAAATATACCCGCATTTCATAAAATAATTTTCAACTTTATTTCCGTATAGCTCGTAATGGCCTCGTGATTTCACATGAAAAAATCACTCGTGCGATGTACGGAAGCTGATCAGATACACAGCATTGTCTTTCATCTTGGGTTCTATACACAACAGGTGTTATTGTCTGTCTTGTTAGGTGTCATTGGAATTTACAACTAACTGTGTGTATATTTGGACGTCTGAACAGGTGTACTCGAGATGCCGTTATTCACACCTTTCCGCGTACACCTGTTTGGTAACTCATCACAACCCGTCGTGTGTATGGTCTGAATATATCTTACTTCTACTTTGTTAGTTCAATGATTTTTCCTAATCTCTAACAAACAAACAAAATGTCTCTAGATATGTACACAAACAACTACACGTAAGACTATCGGCGCGTGGATCCGGGGAACAATTCAGCAACTCTATAAATGCGGGAATTTCACAAAGTATTAACTTGCGATAAGAAATTATTTACCGGGTACACATACATGTATGTACAAAAAAACCTGATTGATTAAAAAGATGAATGAGATAATACCGGTAACTTTTTGCAAGCATTTATAATAAACACAACTTTATAGATGGGAAATAGCGTCGAAATTTTAACGAAAAATCTTATTACATCGTGAACTTTACAAACTTTTAGTCATTGTGTTGAAATCGTTATTAAAACCATGGATCTAAAATAAATGAATTAAATTCATACAAATAGAACTCTTATAATTCAAAAAAAGTTGCACAAAAGTACAGAGAGAGAGAGAGAGAATGAGAGAGAGAGATTTTACAACGAAATATTATAACCCTCATGCATGCAGTATAAGAATGAAGACACTAAACATTTCAAACACTGAATACCTCATTGTTAAACATTTTTCTATTTTGCGGACTTAAAAAAACAATAGAACGACATTTTTTCCATATCATGGAAGGAGCACGTGGTCTATCTCGCGGGCTGATTTGATTGACAGGGATAGCACGTGGACCCTGACTGCATATATTCTATCGCAATTTTAGGGAAAAGGGTTCAATATAATGGAAACTATAAACTAACTTATTACACTGAATTACAAGTAAAATGTACTTAAATTAAACTCATACTGGTATTCTCTCTCTCTCTCTCTCTCTCTCTCTCTCTCTCTCTCTCATATGACGATCATTAAACAATCAAACAGTAATTATTGCAATACTGAGTAGTTTCTTGGAACACAAATAGTTTTTAAATTCAAGTTGCTATAAAGATAAAATAAAAAAAAATTCAAGAACCGATCCACGGATTCTTAGCGCTATGAATATGTACCGTGCGGTACTACATGGACAAGTACATCACACATATGTATAAAAGAAAGAAAATTTGAAAATATATTAGATTTAAAGCTGTATAATTATATTATTTAGAGAAAGTGCATTTGTTTTCAACAACCCGTTAGATTTGTTATCGTTGAATAGAGTATAAGTGAGAAAAGATCACAGTTATGGTTTAATGCACTATTAAAACTGCCAAACTACAGTAACTACGATTACTACTACGTTTAAAAACGGACTGAAACAAAAACTTATAGAACCGTTTATTTGAATTTTAAAAAGGAAAAGAAAGTGTTAGTGTTTTAATTGATCAAACCTTTATGTGGGCGATATCGATTTTTGATATTAACAAAAATCAACCGTGTCAATCGCATACGTCTGAAAATTGCGTGCATAAAATTTTTATTTATTTCTATTTCTTTGTCTTTTTCTTTGATTTTCTTGCGTACATCAATAAATATTTTATTCTTTATAAGTTTTATTCCTAAATCCTCCTTTTTTCACAGGTAAATACCGCGTGTTACACCGTGTTATTCTCCGTGTTGCATCGCGTTGCACCGTGTCGCACCGTGTTTTTTCTCGTTCTGTGGCCGTAACAGAGAACAATAGATCAAAGGTACCGACACTTCCACGCTCAGCGTGGACTTTCAAACACGGTGGTCGGTGTTTTTGTCGGGATACTCGTGAGCTGTACTGTACATGGAACAAATAAACGTGAATTGTTTATATGCAAGCTTGTTTTCATGATGAATTTACAATTTGTAGCACCTATATTCTTTTTGGTGTTTCTGAAGTTCAGAAGGGGAAGGTTTCAATACACACCATCATATTTTCACTACTTACTCATTATTCTCTTCTTGGAAGGAAATATATTTGTAAGGTTGAAAATTTTGAAAAGTATCAGGAAAGATAAAAAAAATAAAAAAAAATAAAAAGACAACCATAAATGACAATCTGGCACCAAAAACGGAATCCAGACAAATTACGGCCAAAAAGCTCACATGAGACGTCCAGTCAGATGAGCTAGGTAGGAACGAAAAACAAAATATATAACTCTAGGTATCAATACAAGTAAATAAATCAAATGAATCCAACCAATCTTTCACCATTTATCACTAACATTTAATGCCAATTATAACATCCAAAATATCACATCCATGGAGAATATAACTTTTATGCACATTTCTAAGCAATGCAATGTCTGCTGATATCCTTCATCAAGCACAATTGAGCTCTGTGAGAAAAGGTATGTGGATTAATGGCGGACAACACAAGCACTGGTCAGAAATACTGCCACTTTCCTAGAACAGTGTCCTTGATGGCGTCCACGTACTGCGCTGGCACCCAGTAGATCCAGTACCGCGAGGCCTCCGTGGGTCCCAGCTGTAAACCCTGAAACATGAGGACCAGAGTATCACAGCCTGCTGCAGAGAATGTCTGCTACACATACATACTGGAACATTACCATGTTTGGACAACACGTTAACCATATAGTGTGTGTGAAAGAACAGTAAAATCTTGTAGACACCAATTTATACTATGAATTACAGCCTGGTGATTTAATTTGTAAACACTGAACACTAAAATCAACTGATTGTGAAGCTATATGCATACAACAACCAATTGCTGGAGCATTAGAAAAAAACATAAGACAAAAACTTATCTCTTTCCAGTTCTTTTGGCATCAAAGCACATAATGGTTTGCAAAAAATGTCAAAGGTTTCCAAAAACAATTCAGTATTTTTACAATTATATGTAGATTTAATTCTTTTAAAAGTATAGGTGACCTTCATTACAGAACTGAGTCTGAATGCGTTCTTCAATACATCATGTAAAACTCTACCAAAAAGTTAACTTTCATGAATATAAATGGATGTCTTTAATTGGTTACTGCAATACAGTCCATTTAATCCACATTCTGATCAAGAAATCAATGAGGAAAATCTGCAAGCCACAGAAACCTGATACAGATCCCAACTCCCAGTGATAGCACACAGCCTGCCACATATATTGCTATAAACAGAATGCTTAATATCTCCCTACAAAAAGTAATTTGAAAAATGCCCCTAGCCCTACTTTGATATGGAAACAGACACTGATTTCAGCCTGCTAATTCTTAACCAATCCATTGCAATCAAAAATTTTACATACCAGTATATGGTATTCTTCGTGATCTTTAATAGCTTCACTCACAACAGCTTTTATGGAATTCATTGGAATTTTTTCAGTTCTTTCTGCAAAATAAAATTGTGGAGGGGTTACTTCTATCTTGTTCATCATTCACATTCTGTGAGTCAGTTACTTCTATGACTTTCTGACATACAAATGGACACAAATATAAAACAATTTAAGTACATGTAAGCAAATTAAATTATTTAAAAATGGGTTTAGATAGATTTTGTATTACAAATTCAATCTGATTTACCACATCAATAGGAACTAGACTAGACCTGTTTAGCATACAAAATCTACACTTAATCAAAGACTTAGAGTTTATAGTTTGAGATATAAAGGGTTAAAAGTAAAGTCATACAGTTTTAAAAATCATATTTTCTACTCATATTATATTATATGAATCCAAAATGCCTTGAATCTTAATTTATACAATACACATTGATCAAGTTGCTATATTATATGAATCCAAAATACCTTGAATCTTAATTTATACAATACACATTGATCAAGTTGCTATATTATTAGAATATGTGCATAAAAAATGAGAACTCAAGAATGTTTTCCCAAAAATATATTTCATTTAATACTAATTCAATGTAAATATTGTTGCTATATGCATTATTCAAACCTTTTGTTCCGAGCCATATCTGGTCAACCTCCAGTTTGAAGGTCAACCGCACCTTCCCGCCTGATTTGTTGTACATTCCAGATAATGGCATATGGGGTAATGGCTCTTTCACATTCTTTATACCAACAGGAACATCGTCTGGTTTTCCATGTTTATCTAACACTCTTTTATGCTCCTTCAAATCAAAGAAAGGAGTTTAAAATCAAAAATGTTATTCTAATCTATCTATCTAGTTCAATAAAAATGAAATTCAACATTGTTTAAATGATCTGGTTATAACTGATATGTAACACATGGCTTCAATACTTAATTTGAAAAGTTCAATAACTCTTTCTGGCATCAAACAGACCAAGCTCTCTGGATTAACATAACCTTTGTGGCAGTAGCAAGCCTATGACAGAGACATACTGTGACACATACATACACATACCTTCTGTTGTGAGAGTGGTTCCTTCGCGGCGGCTGTGGCTTTAGCCGTTTCCTGAAGTTCCTGTGGTGAAGGTTTAGTGACTGACAACACATCATTTAACGTGGATCCTACCACCATTATCTTGGCACCTTTGGTTACTTTTAAATCTTTTAACGTGGACTCATCTTTTGCTAAACCTTGAATGGAATAGTCATGTCTATGTCTATATTATCAGCGATGGATTTTGAAATTATTTGAATTATTGAAAATCAACTTTTCTGGAATTTTGGAGATTTTTTACAGGTATATATGAACATTATTTTAACCATTTCAGAAAGTTTATATAGATAAAGATTTGTTTATGGTGATTAACTTTATTTTTCTTACCTTTAAACATTATTTTCTGCATTGCAGATGGAACTCCTGTGAATAAAAGGTATTGAAAACAAGCTATAAATTCAAACAAGTGACAAACTTTTCAAGCATTTGAAGTAAAAGACTTTCAGAAAATTACCTGTTAACGTTTGAACATGAGCCTTCAGTTTAGCCACAGTTTCATTGGTTGGAAATGTTACATCATATTTTTGTTTATTGTACACAATTTTAAATTCTACAGTTTCTACTGGGTCTTGATCACTAGGTTTTATGGAATCTGTTGGGAAAATTGTCATTTTAATACATTAGAAACAAAACAAAAATATATTTATAAATTTGCAAAACATATCAGAATTATCTGAAACTGTCTACTATTATTGAATAATATATTAATATTACAATAAAAAATAATAATGTTCAGGATTAAGTTTAAAAAATTGGTTTCATATTGCATACGACTTCCATATAATACAGTTAATTCTCATGTTACTGTGACTTCCTCATTTTTTATTTATTTGTAATTCTACATTTCTTCCAGTTTGCAGTACAATGATTTCCTTATCCCTGTGTTTTGAGACTCTCTGACCTGAGTTTGTGTGATTTTCCTCACTGTTTGATTTGTTCTTGTTGTTCTCACCCCCTGGATCTGAGGGTTGCTGTGATTCTTGTGTGACTGTCACAGAATCAGATTTCTCTTCAGTTTGTACAGGTTCTATAGATACAATTCATTCAAATCATGGACTACAGTTAAACAAGACTTGTAAATTTCTTTTGATGACTATACATGCCTTTTAAAAATATACAAATGTAATAAACCTCCAGGTACATCCAAAGGGACTTGTCACGAACATTTTCTCTTCTTACTATGTGACCACCCCTACACTATAAAATAGTAAAAATACACAGCGTATTTTATAGTATAGAGCTGGTCATATAGTAAGAAGACAAATGGTTTGTGATGAGTCTTTGTGGTATATCTGGATAATATGACAATAACTCAAACAAACAGTCTGTTCTGTTTAATGAACATATTCAATATAATATACCTAGATATTACAATTACAGACTTTAAGTCTGCAAATGAAAGTATGAACTAAACTTGGGCCAATTGTACCGAGCGCAGCGAGAGGCGGGCGAAGCCCGCCTCGCGAAGCGAGGATTAATGGTAACACGTATATAAAAGAAAATCAGTGAGAAATGAAAGTTGAATCAGGGGTACTAAGGCCAAAAAAAAATTCTTCCAGCCCTGGGCGCCGCCATATTGGAAGCCATTTTGTTTTTTAAAAGTTAGTTCGATCACTGATTGACTTGTACTTATCGATGTTTAATGCAGCTAAACTCAATTAAAATTTTCCAATGTTTCAATAGAAGGTAATTTGAATTAAAAGAAATAAAAGAGGACACCAGATAAGTTTCAATAGTGCTTCAATCAAGAAACACGACTAGCTCTATGTATGTCTTATCAAATTATCAGATGGAAAATAAAAACATTAACATCAAGGAACTGATCTTTTAGATACTGAATAAAGTATTCAATTTTATTACAGCGGCATTTATATGAATTGAATTGATAAACAATGAAAGAAGAAATAAAGTTCGGAATAACGTAATTCTTCGGCTATTTCCGAAGACAAAACGTGTAGGTTTTACGTCTGTAACATGACGTCATAATGTAGACTGAGCACGCAACGACGTTTGGTTTAACTTTGGCTGATGATTTGAGTAGGCAACCAGGCGGATCCTACTGTGTGCGTTTCAAATAAATGTTCTACAAAAATCAAACTGCACTGTGTTAAATCTGCGCTCGGTCCAACGGTCACACCGTTCACATATTATTTGAAAACTGTGGAGATCAAATCATTGATAAATGAAAAAAGAAATGGCTAAAATTTAGCATCAGTTCTTCACTCAAGAAAGCATGGTCAATTATGAATTATACCGTACAAATAAAAACGTGAATAGGAATTTATTAGAGTTTTCGGTAACAATTATTGCTTTTCCGTCTTTAAACTTTTTATCACAGATATCGATCATAATTTGGTTTCTTTTATTATACTATATAACACGACACGTCAATATCTGAATTCTACAATTACGTCACGATTATATTTAAAAATTCCAAAACATCATGTACCAATCCTTTTTATCGATAAAATTCACACATAACTGTTTAATACATTTACAGATTTTAAAGTATCTGTGACTTATTTAATAGAATTATCGTCTGTTGCTATTGTTTAGCGCAAAATACAATTACCTGTTTCCATTTTCGTTTCATATACTTTTACTATCTTCTTGAATGAAGAGTTTTAGATGTCGATCCCGATTTAAAATAACAACAGTCAACATGAACTACGACATTTGTTCGTGGATTTTGCACAGAGAGTTGATTGCAAAAGACAATACTAATATTATGCCTCGATTTTTATGCATGAAAATAGCTTTGTGAATTTCATCATTATTGTCTCTGATTTTGAATGGTAAAAGTCTACAATGGATTAATGGTGAAATTATTTTAACACATAAATAATCAGTAACAAATATAGAAAAATAATACATCTTAAATCAATTATTAGCTATTATATTACATGATACTGCTATTACAATTATTGTCCAACTGAAAGACATCCACGAACTGAAAATTAAAACGTGGTCTTCGTTTGCAGAGCCTAATATTGAACCTTTTGGTACACACAGTCCTGTTCCTATCAGTTGGGAAATCTTCGTAGACATTTTTTTTTTTTTGGGGGGGGGGTCCTTTAAGAAATATCACACACTGAAAAATAACGAAAAATATATACATATTTTTGTTTTGTTTTAAATTGCATATATTTTTAAAAAAGTAATTATCAAACTATAATCAACAGAACAATGATTTTTTGTATTAACACGCATGAAGATGGCTGCATTGTTACAAAATCAGCGTTTAATTTATGTTCATCGGTAAACATGTCGACAAAAGAATTCAGGTCCTCTGGCAAATATAACTTTGAAAATCAAAATTTGTCCGTTGTTAAAACGTACTGCATGTCTAAATAGCAAAACCTTGCATTCACGAAAAATTTCCCCCCAAAAATTGAATACGTTTTTCATAAAATAAGTAACAAGACCGGTCATGTCACAAGTTTAGGAACTCATGTACACAAGGGACAGTCTCACTTTACTGACGTCACAAAGAAAGCAACAACTTCACGTTAACAAATAATTTCAGCGTCTATAGTCTCTACTTCCGATTCATCAGGTCAATAAAATGCACTACATTTACAATCAATGAATAATTATTTCTTCTAATTTATTTTACACACATGCATGTTTCAGAAAAAATGAACTATACCATAAGATAATATACCATATGTCTTAACTATACCATAAGATATTCATTACACACATGGGAATACACTATATAAATTTTAGATATTGTTTAAATTCATTGAAACTCATTCCCAAGACTGCACAGAAAAAAATCAAAATGTAGACAGATAACTGTTCACAGTTCACTGAACCCGATACAATAATTCTTAAGGAGAATGTATATTTATTTTCTGATTATCTGTCTAGCTGTCTCATTTTATTCTATAGAGAAATTTAATGCCATTTGTTTTAAATGCTTAGAATGTTCTTTGTTTTGATTAAAATCTTTTCCAAGTCCCATAATATGCCCCACCCCTCCCCCGCACACTTTTTCTCGTAGCAAACATTGTTCAATCTGATTAATCACTACAAATTTCCATACGCTCTCAAAAAAGAGACAGGAGACAGCTCATTCGAAATTCAATCTTCTACAAATAATATTCTCAAAAGTTAAACCTTTGGGAATGCTGACATTTGTTATTAAAGGGATCTAGACACGATTTGAGATTTTTTATTTTTTATGTATGAAATGATTAACTAGTGCATTTGAATAATTGACCAAAGTTTGAATGTTAGAAGTCAAGTTGTTTTGTAAAGGAAGCTCGAGCCTTGTTATTGATTTACAAGTGTTTTATTGGTTTAAGTTTCAATCAAATGTTGCTTTCTTCTATTGATAATATATTTTATAAACACATTGAACAAGTCTGCTTTGTTTCTTACGAGTTATTTTGTCAAAGAAATGGTAATTCCATACTTTACATTATTTGTAAACAAATATAAGACTCGAGCTTTGTTTACATACCAATGAATTCTTACCACTGTATCTCCCTTATAAATTACATGTATAACATTCAAATTTTGGTCAATCATTCAAATGTGCAAGTAAACCATATTATATCTAAAAAATAAAAATAAAATTTTGATCTATAATCGTGTCCAAGTCCCTTAAATGGAATATGCCGTCATTTCCAATTCATTTTCAAATAAAGAAGATAGAGAGTTCTCTATGCCCAAAGCCATAGGCCCGTTGTTTCTTCTTTTTTTTTAAGATAAAAGGTATTGGACCAAGAATAACTTCTGATGCTGCCAGTATGCTCATTCTGAAAGACACTCGCGCAAGGTCGCTTATTACAAACCGCTTTTGTCTGTCCCACGTTATTGCTTCCATAACTTTCTGATGATTTTTAATAAAAATACACATACCTGTGAAAGAGGTACACTTGAAATCGACGAAATGGAGAATATCCAAGATATCTTCATTGACAAATTATCCCTATTCACTCCAAAAAGTTTACAGGAACAAATTTCTTACGGAGATTAATAATTCTCCGTTTGGAAGTACTCGGGACACCTCGCACAATTTTTCAACGTTATCATCCGGGCTTATTAATGGCTGATGCAATGCAAAATCTCCGTTAGACTTTCTATTTTGGGATGTGTATTGAAACCTGAAGCGGTAGAGGGGGCGTTTCAAAACAGATAATCTGGACATTTTTCTTATAAGTGGATGAACGTAGTTTGAGCACAAAGGTATTTATTATTATCGAAATTTTAAGCGAAAAGTGGTGGAAGCAAAAACTAGAGACATAGTATAGAACTTACTAGAATAAACCAATTTCCTGTGAAAGCATATATCTCACAAAAGTTTGGTTTATCATTAACCCTTTGTAACCTCGTCAATAACTACACTATCAATTAAGTAGTCTATCATCCCGTCATCTCTGTCAGGGATTATGGCGTGTCAAATTTTGCAATATTCGATCTTTTCCATTTGTATTGTATACATTTTCATTTGTATTGTATAATTTTTTATTTGTAAGATTCTCTAACTTTTATTTGAATTCTATAATTTTCCATTTGTATTCATTCATTTGTATTCATTCATATTGTACATTCTTTCATTTGTATTGTATATTTATTTGCATTGTAAAATATTCATTTGTATTGTAAACTTATTCATTTGTATTGCATAATTTTTCATTTGTATTGTATCTTTAGGATTGTTTATTTTAGTTTGTTAGGAAAGATTTCATTGGTTCAATTTATTATCCTTTATCGAACTGGGTAATGCGCTAAGGTGTCTGGAATCTAGCTATATAAATATTATAGAATAGAAATAGAAAATTTTACAATACAAATGGAAAAGATCCAATATTGCAACGTTTGACATGCCATACAGGGATGGCTACTGAATTAATACTATATATTTTTGATCACCCTGCAAAGGAATTATCGAGTCCGTGATCCATTTCGAATGTATTTGTCAACGACAACATACCAGTATGTACCAAGGATATGTACTCGTACCAAGAAATGGCATGCAGAAGTTGAAGTTCTATTCGCTTTTAGCTATTCAGTATTCAAATAGCGAATAGAATTCTGTGGTCGGTTCGCTATTCAAATTACCGTATACATGCTAATAAACGTAAATTCAAAAATCCATATAAACTTCCTTTTACATTGAAATAAACAGTTATATAGTAAAAACTATTACTTGCTGACCTGACCTGAACATTGATATAATTAGCTAGCCTGGCGAGAAGGTAAGAAAATCATCATATTCTGTTCCATTGAGAATAGTATTCAAGGGGTTGGCTAACACCCTGTATCCTATATTTGGGCCTACATGAATAGTGAGGATTAGGCCCCGGGAAAGTCCAGTCGACACTCAAAAGGAATTGGGTTTACACGCCCATTAACAGGCTAAGCTAACCTGGTGAATATAGAAAAGTTCGTATTATCAGTTATAATTGGATATTATTCAAGAGGCTGGCTAACATCCTATATCCCATATTTGGGCCTTCATAAATGGTAAGGAATAGGCCCCGGGAAAGTCCAGTCGACACTCAAAAGGAATTGGGTTTACACGCCCATTAACAGGCTAAGCTAGACTGGTGAAAATAGAAAAGTTCGTATAATACAGTTATAATTGGATATCATTCAAGAGGCTGGCTAACACCCTGTATCCCATGTTTGGGCCTTCATATTTGTTAGGGATTAGGCCCCGGGAAAGTCCAGTCGACACTCAAAAGGAATTGGGTGTACACGCCCATTAACAGGCTAAGCTAGCCTGGTGAAAATAGGAAAGTTCGTATAATACAATTATAATGGGATATTTTCAAGGGGCTGGCTAACACCCTGTATCCCATATCTGGACCTTCATATCTGGTGGGGATGGGGGCAATGGAAAGTTCAGTGGACGCTCAAAAGGAATTGGGTATACAAGGCCATCAACAGGCTAGGCTACCCTGGTGAAAATAGGAAAGATCGTATAATACAGTTATAATGGGAATATCTTTCAAGGGGCTGGCTAACACCCTGTATCCCATATCTGGGCCTTCATATTTGGTGGGGATGGGGCCCCTGGAAAGGTCAATGGACGCTTAAACGGAATTTGGTTTACACGGCCATTATCAGGCTTAGCTAGCCTGGCGAAAATAGGAAACTCTGTATTATTTAGTTAGGACTATTATTCAAGAGGCTTGCCAACACCTTATATCCTATATTCAGGGCTTAATATCTAATGGGGATGGTACTCCAAGAGAGTTGAGTTGATCTCTACTGGAAATAGGGTTGTCACGACTAGTAACAAAGAAAGTTAGCCTTGTAAATCTAGTAAATTTCATACAATACAGTTATAATGAGAAAATCTTTCCAGGTACTGGCTACAAGTATGACACTGTATCTCATACTAAAACCTCTATATTTTGTCATCGATTTGGGAGGAAGTAAGAAGCATTCTCTGTCTCATTTTCGATAAAGATGTGATTTTGGTACTATATAACATGAACTAAAACCTTAGTAAAAATGTGGGTGGGGGGTTGGGGTATCAAATGTAGTCATTTTTAATTATGTTAATTACAGTACCAATCAAACACAACCTAACAGAAAGTACACCCGAACCCTGGGATTACTTTCTGGGTTTACTACAGTGGACCCAGAGTAAACCCAAGGTAAACCCAGAGAGTAAACCCAGTCAGAAGTATACCCCTGAAAGCAGACGCTAACTGTGTATTCGGAATATACAAGGGGTAGGAATTACAGGCAGTAGGATGATAAGATAAAAGATGGGTCTGCTTCACAAATCAGTGCGTACAGTTGACCTCGAAAGCAATTTTCAAGTAAACCCCGAGTGGAATCAAATTTTCAAAAAAGCAAACCCATAGTAAACCCTAAGAGTAAACCCGAGGTTTCGTTAGATTTACTCTTGGGTTTGATCGGTAATGTATTATAATAGTTGCTGTGATAAATAATGTGAATAACAATGTTAATGCATATTTAAAATAGATGTCTTTCAAGTGTTTCTGTTGTTAAAAACGGGCAAATCTGTATTACTCGTCAAAATATGATTAAAAGGTTTCTCTTTTATATTGTTTGCATCATTCAATTCATATTATTAGATAAATCACAATGATCATTCAGCAAAGAAGAAAAACATTAACCAAAATGGTGAACCATGTAAAGTTTCAATATTTATTCAATTAAGAACACTTTCATTTTTCTTCTCTTTCAGCAAGCAATGCATACTTAGAAAAGAAATAAATATTACTGGTAAGAGTTAAACGTAAATAAACATGTTTATTTATGTTTGTTAAAACATAAAATGTACAAACATGTATAATTAATTGTATAAAAAAGGGTGAATAAATCCATACACTTTATAACCTTATGTTTTTAAATCAATTATTGACATTAAGAAAACCATTTTCCGAAGTAAAGCATTGTTAAAACTTTATATCAAAACTTTTCTACATACATTCGGCCTCTGGCTATTTACTTTACTGACGTAAAAGGTGCAGTAGCCTACGTAATTTTTCAAATTCTGATCATCATATGAAAGAAATATTCGTTTGATAATAATATTACCATGAAACGAGTTTGATGAAACAATATATCAAAACATGAGAATTGCAAATCCTTTGTCATTATGATTTACTTTTAATACTTTAAAAGATCCTTTCTCTTTCAACCACACTGCATAGCCAATGACGAGAGGACCACAGGTCCCATATTGTTTTTTTCGTGGCACATTCTGAAATTAAAATAAAATATCACACTTGAAACCGTAATTAGCAGTCACATTATACTAAAATAATGTTGCATTGAAGTTTATTATGTCTAAAGTAAACAAATATATTCTGTGTCTGAATAGGCATTTATGTCTGTTGTGCTATCTCGCATTTTGGCCTTTGCATCTTCCGTGTCTAATTCTAGCAATGTTTCATTTCCGTATTGTCGCATATTAGCCGTATATGAAAAGGTGGTAGGGTGCAAGTGGCCTATTCAGAATAAAAGAGGCCCAGGAGCCACATCGCTTACCCGAACAACTGTTCCTTGTAAATTCTATGTCATAGCATATGCTATTTCTATTTTAAACTTCGAACCCCTTTCTGGGGCCCCAGTATTGGTCCGGGGGTTGGCTTTAACAATTAAGAATTTACACTATTTAAGGATTTTTGCATAGTAATCTCACAAACTGTTGCAATATAGTTCTTCAGAAGATTTTAAAAATTTTCCCAATATATATACGTTTATGTAAAACTTTATGGGGCCCCAGTGTTGGTCCGGAGTCCCAGCTTTTACAAAGTAAAATTTTCACTATTTCAGGATGTTTGCATAGTATTCTCACACAATGTAGCAATATAGTTCTCAAGATTTTTAAACATGTTTCCCTTTATGTTTCTATGTTAAACCTTGGATCTCTCTTGGTGTCCCAGTATAAAACCAGGGGTAACGATTTTTAGACGGGGTCACGTGACCCCGTCTATTGGTTTACTGTCAGCCGAAGTCTCAAACCGGAAGGCACGCGTAGAACACATGAATTGAGTCTACGCGTAAGAAAATAGTGCAGAAAGTTTTCATGCATTTCAGTAAATATGTATTATAAAAACACGCATTAAATCTTTTTAAGTCCTTTGTGTATAAACAAAATTCTATTTAGAAAATAAACAAATAGTTTTATTAATCAAAATATTCTTGCTCGGGTTCAAATGTGGAATGAGTTACGTAACTAAATGCACAGCGTCGTTGACGATTCAGTTGGTGTACGAGCTCATTAATCAATAAAAGAGGTTGATGGTGGAATCGAAATTAAAGTTCCCAAACGCAATGTGCCATTTTTGAAAAGTTGTGAATTTGATTTTGACAATCTTTCACCTTAAAACTACTAAACTTCATGCGGAAGCCGAAGTTAAAATCGGGACGGTTTAAACACAGATGTTTTACAAATGAAATAGGTGTTTCACTGGCTTCCAGTCTACTTGCGTTATGACTGCTATTCGTTTCTAAAGAAATTTTGTACAAAGAAATTAAAAACAAGTCTGAATTTGCCTTCTTGTTCGTTGGCTCTTTAGTTGATTAAACTGAATTTAAATTTTAAACAATGCATTGTAAGCAAAATCTATAATATATTATACATTTTGGAAGACTTATACATCATATAATATATACAATCTTATCGATTGAAGAACCAAGTTAAATGTTAATGTTCATGTTTTCCGGCTTAGTTGGAATCAGACTTGGGGTGCATTACATTATTACTTATTACCGTAGGTTCGTTACTAACTGTTTACAGAAATTTGTGGGGTCGGTAAAGTCCATAGAAGGCTCGAGCAAACCTAATAAGTGTTTTGTTTTGTCAAGGACCTACAGTTTGATATGTAAACAAACAAAAGATAATATATAACGATTAAATTCATAGTTTCATTCTCTAATTTTTTACCTTCCTCGTCAGTTGTTTGTGCAAACCTCGATGCTATTGTAGGATCATAATATTACGTTACGGGCAAAGGGGGGTCACTCTAAATATTTTGGGGCTTCAAAATTAAAGGTATGGTTGAACGTTTGTGTAAAAAATCAGCTCAAATAACGTTACATCCGCCATGTTGCTGTATAAATTTTGACGCTTGCCCTGTAAAGAAATTTATGAGGCAACCACGTGACGCGATTCATCCAATGACGTCGAGACATTCTAGTCCGAGGCAAAACAATGTAAAATAATGCATTACATTACCATAACTTCATGAATTAGGGCATTAAATTACCATTACCATTACTTAATTTTCTTGAGGTAATGCATTACATTATCATTACATGAGTAAAGTAATGCATTACTATTACTTTGTGAAAAGTCAATAAGTTTAAAAAAAAAGTAATTTAAAAACGAAATAAAGAGTTTTTGTAAATATTTCATAAATAAAACATGCTTAGAATATTTACAGACTCATGTTCATGTTCACTATCAGGTTCAAATTTAATGACTTATACAAGATTGCTGTTGCACTTGTAGTTCTCAAAGTAAGGTTGGACCCGTAACATTTACACGCTAATGGCGGAGTTGACAATCTCTGTTATTTATGTCTCTGATTTTCGGAGTATGATTTTTAATGAAAGGAACGGTTGTGTCGTAATTTGTATAGGTGATGCACGAGTATACACAAAAAAGTAGTAAGTGGCGAACGGATTTATTTTTACCTATTAATTTTGCATGAATCGCAAATGAAGAAAATCGTGTCAGATAAGTCGGTCTTAAAAATCAAAATGGCGACCGTGACAAATCTTTTTATTGTCAAAGTTCTTGGAATCTTATAATAAAAAACATTTCTAACGTCAGGTGCCTGTGTTTGTTATCGGTATACAAATGTTCAATTTGTTTGTTAATTCAGCAGTTTTAGAGTTTTCGGGGTTTTCATAAAACCTTTATTACGGATACCGTTCGACTTGTGGATTTTCCCTTGGATAACAAAATGGAATAAATCTAATGATTAAAATTATCTACTTTGATATAGTTGTTTGATTTTCCCGGTTAGTAGTAATTTTTAAAATTTTTCCTTGGGGTCTTATTTAACATAATATACCGTTGTGTCAATTTTCTACAATTATGAAGGCCGGGCTTGAGTAAAATTTAGACAAAGTATCAGACAATTGCAAAAAAGCCGAATTAACATAGATTGTAACAAATAATTCAACTCATAGATTTTGGAAGCATATTCGAGGAAATCTAGGACAATTACAAATTCAAACTTTCAAGACCCCGTCTTTCAGTACTCTCAGTACTTTGATTATGAGTTGATTTTAATCAACTCTCCTATGCAGTTACTCAGGCAAACCGAAAGTGAAACAGTGTTTGGACCTAAGCACAAATCAACACCGCTGACAACATTTAGTTCTAATCGATAAATTCGATGTAATGAGTTCTTAATAATTGTTTTTTTAAGGAAACTCATTTAGAGATACCTTGTAAATAGTAAGATTTTAAATGGTACTAACAATTTCAATATTTTTTGAAGTCGTACATTTTATGTATTCCTACGCCAGAGTTCAATATAGTCTCGTCCAACCAGACGCTCGGCTGTCTCCGTTAATCTCCGACAAGCAGAGAGTCTCTCTTGCTTGTCGGAGATTAACGGATACAGCTGAGCGTCTAGTTGAATGAGACTAGAGTTCAATTTTGCTTGGATCCATACAATTTCTCATAGCTATTTCGATTTCTCACACGTAGTTTGATGGAATAATTCTTTGAATATTACACAACATGATTGATATTGGGTTTTCACAAAATTCCTGTAGGAGAATTTATATTATAAAAAATGTGCGTAATTCAAATACTTATAGGAATTTACTTGCCATGCAAAATAACATATCGTTGATTTTAAAATAAATAATAATCGATAAAATCAACTCCCGACAGTACTTCAGTACTTTGATTACAATTTAGAATCGGCAACTGCCAAGGAAGTCTTCATAGTAATATCCCAAACTGTTGCATTGCAGTCCTTGAGAAGAAGATCTTTAAACAATTTTCTATATATGTTAAATCCCCCCTTGGACCTCAGTTTTAGTCCGGGGGTCACGATATTTACAATTTAGAATCCTCACCACTAGTATATAAACAATTTTGTGTGTGCAAATATTGGCATTTCTGGAGCAGTGGTTCCTGAAAACATTTTCCTATGCATTTCTATTTTAAACTTTGAACCCCGCCTGGGGCCCCAGTTTTTGTCCGGAAGTTACCGTTGTTACCATTTAGAATTTATTATATATATTCAAGCTTTTTTGTAAATATTGGCTTTTCTTTTGCAGTGCTTCTTGAGATTTTTAAACATTTTTCCTGTGTAGTTCTATGTTAAAATATGAACCCCACCTGTGGCCCCAGTTTTGGTCCGGTGGTCACGACTTTTACGATTTAGAATTTTCACAATACATGTATATACAAAATTTTGTGTAAAAATTGGCATTTCTAGTGCAGTGCTTCTTGTGAAGAAGATTTTTAAAGACATATACCCTATACCCACTGTTTCGCAAATATATCCCTTTTAAAAAGGGTTTATTAGCCGTTTATTTTAAGCCCCTTTCACAATTGGCGCACGACCACTTTACACCACTTTGCGATCGAAATTTTTTAGCTTCGCACGAGCTCTTGCATACGTTGCACGAGCCCTCGCATTCGTTGCATACGTTTTACTGGTCGCATCAAGTCTCCTCTGAATAGTGGACATGCACACTATTCAGACGCGACCAAACGCGATCCAAATTATCGCAGTGCAACGCAAGAACATTAGTACGAACGTTTTACAACGTTTCGTGTACTCGCAAGAGTGATACACGATTTATAAAGTTCGTAAGATAAATTGCTGGTGTTTATGCGTCTGTTTTGCGACCGTTAGACTGTTTCTTCGTTTAATAAATTTACGTAAACTTTAAAATAGTCTTATATTTAATTACCCTCGGTAATAACTTAAATACGGGTCCAAACACAGGTAATTCTTGTGTTAATTCAAAAGAAGCAATATTTACGAGAAATTCGTAATTTGGTAGAATTAAACCCACGGGTAATTCTCGTGCAGGATTGCGTATATAAATTTGTACAACATCAAGCACTCAGGTCCGTTACATTTGGTGGCAACGGTGGGATCTGTCATAAATACATCGGCGGATCCAGTGATACGTAACCCAGAACCAGTGCTGAGAAATACTTTACTACCAGTACCATGCACAAGTACAATACCAGATCCAAGACCAGCATGAAGCCGTCCGTAAATCCTGGACACTCAGAGGAGGCATTTACGGAAGAGGTACTCCTCATAGACATGTCGCCGTCTCAATTAAGTAGTTCACTCCAGAGAAACCACAGCAGCTCTGATGACCATGAAACAACAGGAGATGAGGATGTACCAAATAATGAGCCAAAAATATCAAGTCCTTCACCCAAAGTAAGGAGATACACCAGGACTATACGACAGCAAAGAGGGATAACTCCTACAGACACCTGTTATTAAGAGCTGTCAGAACCCCTCACTCCTACACAGCAACAGAATGATGCTGTTACAGATTCCATGAAGCTGATGATGGAGCAGATGGCCCAGACAATGAAAGCCATGCAGTTCAGAGTTCAGAAAATTCAAAAGGAAAGAGTGCTGATCGAGCGTTACAGATGGTCCCTGACCATTTACGAGACTTATACATGAAAGCGGTAGAAGACAAGAGGGATGAGGTCAAGGTTGCTGTGGCGGATACGCTTTTGCGCCATCCAGACGTCTTCTCTA
Organism: Magallana angulata; assembly: GCF_025612915.1. Taxonomy (NCBI): domain Eukaryota; kingdom Metazoa; phylum Mollusca; class Bivalvia; order Ostreida; family Ostreidae; genus Magallana; species Magallana angulata. The sequence goes on along the minus strand of NC_069120.1, from coordinate 5,677,695 downwards.
AGAATGACGAAGACTTGGGAAGAACCAGTCTGGTGGAACACTCAATAAATACAGGAGACAGCAGACCACTAAGGCAGCCCCCACGGAAAGTTCCTCTAGCTTTTGGAGGAGAAGAAAAGAAGGTGATTGATACCATGCAAAAACAGGGGATAATACAAAAAATCTACATCACCTTGGGCCAGTCCAATAGTTCTCGTTAAAAAGAAGAATGGCAAATTGAGGCCTTGCATAGACTACCGAAGACTAAACGCAGTAACAACTGCGGATGCATTCCCAATACCTAGAGTCCAAGACTGTCTCAATACCGTGAGTGGTTCTCTTTTCTTTATTACATTTGACATCACCTCAGGGTATCACCAAGTTCCAGTGAGAAAAGAAGACATACCTAAAACGGCCTTCATAACTAAATATGGCTTATACGAATTTAAGACCATGCCGATGGGACTTAGCACCGCTAGCGCAACAATTCAGCGTTTAGTGGAATTGGTCCTGCAAGGGCTCAATTGGAGAACATGCATCATATACATGTACCTGGACGACATTGTTGTATATGGGAACGCACTTGAGCAACATCTTCAGAGAGTTGATGAAGTCCTCGGAAAGATAAAGGAATCAGGATTGAAGCTGAAGCCTGGGAAGTGTCATTTACTACAAGAGAGTGTGAATTTCCTCGGTCACGTAGTATCAAAAGATGGGGTTCTGCCAAGTGCGGACAATGTCGCTAAAATTCTCCAATGGCCATGTCCAGAGAGTGTGACTGGAGTCAGGCAGTTCCGGGGGATGGCTAGCTACTACAGACGCTTTATTAAAGACTTCTCATTGATAGCAAGCCAATTAGTAAAACTCACCAAGAAGGAATCAGATTTTGTATGGGACTCGCAATGTGAAAACTCCTTTCGAACTTTAAAACAGATTTTGACTGGTCCAGAAATTATGGCATACCCTAGAGATGATGAAGAATTTATTCTAAGTATAGACGCGAGTGGAGAGGCCATCGGAGCAGTGCTTAGTCAAATGCAAGATGGAAGAGAGAGAGTCATTAGTTATGGAAGCCGCACGCTGACTAAGTCGGAGAGAAACTACTGTATAACAGACAAGGAATCATTAGCAGTTCGTCACTTCATTGAATATTACAAAAAGTATTTGTTAGGACGGAAATTTTTAGTGCGTACAGACCATCAAGCACTGTTTTGGCTATTTAAATTAAAAGAACCAAAAGATCGAACAGCAAGATGGCTAGAGATATTATCTGCTTACAGCTTTGCAATACAGCACAGGCCTGGTCAGATGCATGGGAATGCCGATGCCCTAAGCTGATGTTCAAACCCTTCAAATGGTCAATGCGAAGACGTAGACAATCTTGTAAACCGAAAGTGCAGACCCTGTAAAATCTTTTATTCAAAGAATGACAGGAATGACGGGGAATAAGGAAACTCAGTTGCCTACGAGAGCAGTGCGAACCAGAGCCAGCGATAAATCAGAGGAATCAAACATTGATGGGACTGAATGGAAACCTATCATCTGCGCTAGCCAAGGGTGACGATCTACTCTGCTACTCTTTTGAAAAGAGTAGCAAAGTGGATCGTCACCCTTGGCTAGCGAAGATGGGAAACCTATACTGTGGTTTCATCAATATTCGTTGCATACCAATTTTCGTGAATTTCGTTGTTGAGTTGATCCATGAAATTAAATGTTCATTGTAATGCAATTTCTATTAACAGTTTGTATTGAAAGTGTCATTGGCCACGAATTTACGTATCCTTGAAACTGTGATTTTCACTTTATCCACGAAAATTGAGACCCTTGAATATCAATGAAACCACAGTATATGAGAATGAGAATGTGAAAAGAGAACAGCTAAAGGATCCAGTGCTGATGACAGTTAATGAGTGGGTGGAGAATGGACAGAGACTTGACATTCAGGCTATAGGGATTATGTCACCAGCAATCAGGCATTACTGGCACATTTTAACTGGCACCAGTTAAAAATTTCCAATGGAGTATTAATCAAACAGGCATATGACAACGAATCCAGTCAACTAGTATATTTCCAGATCCTAGCCCCTAAATCGCTACAAGCAGAGATACTGAAACAAGCCCATGATGCGCCACTGGGAGGACACTTTGGTCGAAAAAAAAAACCACAAAATAAAGTAAAAGAAGTTTCTATTGGTTTAGCATGAAAGAAGATATAAACATCCACACAGTAAGATGTAAGGAATGCCAGAAGAACAAAAGACCAACAGTGAGCCCAAAAGGAAAACTTGGTTCCATGTTAGTTGGTGCACCGATTGACAGACTCTGCATTGACATCATTGGACCCTTACCGATGACTCCCAGTAAAAATAGATACATACTGACTGTAACCGACCATTTTACCAATTGGGCAGAAGCCTTTGGTATTCCAGATCAAACAGCGTTAACTGTATCTCGAAAATTGTTCAACGAAGTACTGAGCAGATTGGGTTGTCCCACCAGTATTCACTCAGACCAGGGTACCAACTTCGAAAGCCAATTATTTCACGAAATGTGCCAATTACTTCAAATTAAAAAGACCCACACCAGTCCAAGACATCCACAAGATAATGGAAAGACAGAACGCTTCAATAGGACCCTCATATCAATGGTCAAGTGCTTCATTAAAGATGAAGAAACAAGATGGGACAGGCATATAAGTTTTGTAACAGCAGCATATAGATCAAGCGTGCATGAGGCCACAGGAATGACTCCGAATTTTCTCATGTTAGGGCGCGAGCCAAGGATGCCACTAGATATGATATTTGAAGAAAGTAAAACCAATCAAGTATGTAGTAAAGAAGACTATGTTTTGGAGTTGAAAAGAAAACTGGAGAAGGCTCATGATATTGCTCGCTCCAAACTGAAAAAGACATTTCAAAGGCAACAAGATAACTATGACAAACATGTTCGCCCATTCATTTACAAAGCTGGGGATAAAGTCTTATATCTACAGGAGCGTATAGGGGATGGAAAGTTTACAAGTACCTATAATGGACCTTATGAAGTCACGAAGAAACTCTCAGACCTCAGTTACAAAAATTTGTATGAAGAATGAAGAAGGCAAAAGACAATACAAGATCGTGCATCACAACAAATTAAAGCCATATTATTAAGAAAAATTTATATACTTAATGTAAAGCTCAACCTTCGTGACCCCTCCGACTCCCCTATTTTTGGCAAAAACTAAAAAAATAAAGGTCTTGGGTAATAAATTAAAAACATTCATATTGAACTAATCAATTTATTATATAGATTTCAAAATGGAAGGCAGAGGAAAGAACGAGAAGAGAGGGTTCGCTTACCAGTGTCAAGGATGTCATAAATATGAGGGAGAGACACGTTATGTGGAGGCCCACTATTATAAGTATCACGCAGCATTAGATTCAGTACCATTTTACTGCAGCCTGTGCCATTTTATGGGGAAAACAGAGAGGGAAGTGCTTCGGCACATCAAAGGACACCGCCCCCACAAGCTGGCAGAAGAGAACCTTATCCTTCAAGGAAAAAAGGCGGAGGACATATTAAAGTATGTGCAAAAAAATGAGGATCCTCTCCAGTTGACAGAGTTACATGTAAAGAAGTTAACCTGGGAGGAGAGCCAGCAGATCTGGATGAACAGAGCAAAGAAGTCCAATGAGGAGGGGAGTACAACAGCCGGAGACAATCTGTGGCCATGGGTCCAAACCGAAGCAGTAGTACCAGACCCCTTGACAATCATCCCAGAGCCGCTGATGGAGGATGAGCCAGTGGTGCCAGCACCAATCCTTCTAGAGATTCCATTGCCAATCAACACGGATGATGCGAAGTAATTCAACGTTCTCGATGAGATTCTTCAACAAGAAGGAATTGACCAATTTGCAGTAGAAAGCAGAGAGGAAGAAAAGATAGACCTTATGAGAGACACTTTAAGCGTGTTGAGAGAGCTGTTAGAAGCCACAAAGCAAAATGGTCAGCTCTTAATTATGGTAAACACTGGAATACGTAAGAACACGATAGTATTAGAAGAAGAAGCGCAAAACACCAGAGAACAGAGGAGAGAAGGGAGAAGAAGAGAGACCACTTCTTTCAGGTCTAGCACCCAACGATGACCGGTAGTGAGATCTATAGTAAAGAAAGTTGATTGAAACTTTATAATGGACCTTGTGTATTGTGTTTAAGTAAGTGTTACTATGTTATTTGAATTGTATTGATTTTGTGACAACTATGTTCTGATATGTTAATGTATATACAGTGAAATATGATCCTTTTTTTATAACATGTATAGTACATGTATGGAGCATATGATTTGATTGAATTGAGGAATTGTAAGTATGTATGTACATGTTTATTGGGGATCTTGGTTGTCATACTTAAACCTAATTATATAATTCTTTGTATTAGAATTACTAGTATTACATAAAACTTTGGTGAGGACACCAAATTTTTTAAAGAGGGGGAAAATGTGACGATTGTAACTAAATGTAGAATTGCATTTTTATTATGTAATGCTTTTTGACATGTTCCCCTGATTTACCAATTGTATTTTACAGCAAGATATCTTAATTTGTACTATTTTTACTTACTGCATCAGATGAACGTGATTATTTGATTGTATTTCAATCTTCCAGATCTTTTATTTTCGTTGGCAAACTCTACGTTAAATGTTTTCATGATTTTTATTAAGCCTGTATTTTTTCGTTTCTACATACCGCCATTAGTGTTATGGAATTTCAGTATATCACGCCCGATGTAGATCATAACTTTTGTGCACTAGGTTTTATTGCGATTTCTGTATTAAATTGTATTGTTGTGTGAATTGCTATAATTTTACTTGTCATATTGTTACGGACTTTATCTTTTATAAACAATAAAAGATTTTATTATCAATGTAAATGTGATTATCGCCCTTTAATTGTGTATTTTGTGAAATTGTATAGATGTCGCTTTATATTTGTCACGTGATCACTGTCTATATAAATGTTGATTATCGTGATATTTGATTATTCTTTGCTTTGTTTGGTTCTGGATAAGAATTAACCGTGGGTTTAATTCTACCAAATTACGAGTTTCTCGTAAATATTGCTTCTTTTGAATTAACACAAGAATTACCTGTGTTTGGACCCGTATTTAAGTTATAACTGAGGGTAATTAAATATAATACTATTTTAAAGTTTACGTAAATATATTAAACGAAGAAATAAAAAGACGTATGATTATATAACTATTAATATGGATAAGAGCTCAAGCTTCATTAACTTTCTCCAAAATCGTTCCGGAGCGATTCTGCAATTTTCTGCTACATTACGGGTATATGGAAGGCATTCTAACTGTGGTGAGGGCCTTTCCCGAAACACGGTTAATTTATTCAAACTAAGGAAAGTGTAGTGAAACTAATAGCATTATTGTAGGCTTATAGCTTTGTTATGTAAATGTCAATAATACGGTGTGTCGATGTATCTATTTCGGAAATATCCGATATGCAATGTCAACCCGTGCACGCACGGGTCAAAGTCTAGTAATAATAAATGCTGCTGCGTATCTGTATCTTCGTAGGCGGCATCATTTCTCGCTTTCAACTATGTCTACTGAATATGGGCGGTTTTTATACCCCTTCTGACTCGCACGATCATTCGTACCATAGAACGCATAATCGCACGTCCAATCACAGTGGCGCACGTTCCATCGTCCGATCACCTAGTCTCTCGCGCGTTCCTATCGTATTATCTTTCAACAGTTGCTTTCATTGTACAACAGTCGCATACAGACGCAAGGTATATCGCAAGATTTAATGCGTTTACATCGCACAACGCTCGCTAAGATCGTGCGAAATTCGTACGAATACTTTTTTCATATGCGATTATTTCGGCAACAATTAACGATTCATATCTAATTTTTCGGTCGCACGAATATTTGGTCGCTTCTGCTCGTGCGCCAATTGTGAAAGGGGCTTTAATAATTCAGAATTCCCTTTCTATAAATGTTTTGTATATATTTTGGTTAAAATTGTCCCAGTGGTTTTTGAGAAGAAATCAAAAATGTGAAAAATTTACTGACGGGCGGACAGACAGACGGACAGACAACTGGTGATCAGAAAAGCTCACTTGAACCTTTGGTTCAGGTGAGTATATTGTTTTTCGTTTTAAATTTAGTTTCTTAACACATAATTTATTGATAAATACCTACAATACTCAATGACATAATAACATTGTTGTTGAAAGGAAAATGTAAGAGAGATGAATAATAAACTAAGAAATAAAATATGTTAATAATTTACACATGTTTAACAATTACAATGTTGCAGACCTAATGATCATCAACGTCATTAAAATGATAAACATTATGAAATCGCAATTCGATCATATTCTCTGCAAATGTCACAATTCCTGGCTCTTAGGCAGTTGTGTATAAATCACTTGTATGTTACGTAATAACATTACCGAAAAATTACAAGGTATATTTGTCATTAATATAACCTTTTATTTCGCCTTCATTTGCGAAAATAAATTAAAAATATACCTCTTGTAGTTTTTTGTCCGATATTTTGGGGGCATATGGTCAAATACATTTCCTGGTATAATATAAATAGATGAGCATTAAAAAAATTACCATACATGTGCAATGAATTGTCAGGAGATTGCATTGAAACAAACTTGATAAATTTAAACTTTCTCAATATCTAAACTTATACACAGCTTCATTCTTTCTCTTTTCTAAATACACATGTATGTGAATTATCTCATTTCTTTATTTTGAACTTCCTGGGTAGAACAAAATAATAAGACAAAGATACTACCTCCCAGCCATAACATTTGCCTTACATGTAGGTGACATGAAATATTATTAAAGATGACAGCTTAATTAATGTCTTTTTCTAAATATGCAGTCAGTTTTTACTCTGTGTCAGTAGACCTCTTTTAACACATTCTCTATACATTAACACTAAATGACGATGCTTTTGGCCACACCCTGCAATAAGAATCCCATTCCTATACAATAAATGCGTGTTTTGCCCCCCCCCCCCCCCTTCCCCCTTTAGAGTTATAACAGGGGACATAAAATTATGAAATTCAAAATTTTGGTAGAGGACTTCCTGGTCTACAAAATTATGAATTCAATTTTCCCTTCAGGTGAGTGAGAGTAGAGAAGATACTTTTTAAACATTATATGCATGAACACTATACATCCATTTTGGCCCCGCCCTAGAGTCTACACCCATAGTCTAGGGGACATAACATTTACAATTTTAAAAGAGGACTTCCTGGTTAACATTACTGTGAAGTCAGTTTTTGTTTTTAAACATTATATGCATGAACACTATATATACATCCATTTTGGCCCCGCCCTAGAGTCTACACCCATAGTCTAGGGGACATAACATTTTCAATTTTAAAAGAGGACTTCCTGGTTAACATAACTGTGAAGTCAGTTTTTCTTACAGATATATGAAAGTACAGACGATTTTAAAACATAATATGCATTAACACTATATGGCCATATTTCCTCCCCCACAGCCTGAACCCCTGACTCAGGGGCCATGAATTTAACAATTTAGGTTGAGGAGTTCGTGGACATCATAACCATGCACTCAGTTCTTTTCCCACATGTGTGGGAGTAAAGAAGAAGATTTTCTTAGAGTTTATTCATTTTCACCATATGGCTATATTGACTCCGCTCTAGGGCCTTAACCCCTGTCCCAGGGGTAATGAATTTCACAATTTAGGTAGAAGACTTCATGGACATCATAGCTATGCATTTAGTTTTTAACAAATATATATGGGAGTAGAGAAGAAGATTTTCTAAGATCTTATACACTTTTATTGTATGGCCAAAGTGGTCCCACCATTGAGCCTGAACCCCTGATCCAGCTGGGCCATGATTTTCACAATTAAGATAGAGGAGTTCATGAACGTCATAATCATGCATTCAGATATTTTCCCACGTGTGTGGGAGTAAAGAAGAAGATTTTTGAAAATTTGGCTTTTTTGCCTATTTGGCCCCGCCCGTGACACCCTGGGATGATAGAGCCTTAAATTTCAAAATTTATATTCTTCTTACTATAGAAATGCTTCACACCAAAAATGGTAACAATTGGCCTAGTTTTCAAGCACAACGCACGACGACGGACGAAGACCAATTGCAACAGGTCAACCTGAGTCACTCAGGTGACCTAATAATAATTAAATTAAAAGAAGTATAAATGGGACTCATTTTATTGATGAACACGACTCGTCAAAACTATGCGTTTTGCAATTCGAATATCGTCATGAAAATGTTAATACATTATTTGGGGATAAGTTTTCTTCTTTAAATCGACTTACAGATACCATTCCATATTATCGGTATTTTTGGAATTTTTAGAAACATCCATTTTTGTAATGTATTTTCATTGTCACTAATGTTACTTGTTTTCTGACATGTTGTGGCTGCATTCCTTTCATATATTTTTTTCTTGAACTGAAGATAATTACAATATGCATGTATGACTTATGTTTATACAAGGAATTATATAATAATCGAAATTACATGAATTCTTGAGATCAAAACATGGCGAGCTTTGTGAGCCGTGTTCATCTATAACGATATATGGGATACCTCTATATTATAACGTAGTTTCGTTCGAAACGAACAATACAGTGAGGAATATAACTATTTTCTTTAAGTAATTGGTGGCAGCAACTGATTAGGAAGTCACGGGTTCTTAGCCCTTATCATTAAATATTCGTCGTCTTAAAAATATGATTAAACTCATTTTATTGTCCAATTTCATTTGTTGGTGAAAATGTTGAATATTGAATTTAGTTTTGTTTTTAATTTTACTATGATATACTTTCATGCACATTGCTGTTTGAAGATGTCCCATATGACCAATAATCCGAACTCAAGATAGTATGCAACAAAGTACATACAATGGCCAGATGTAAGACTTCTTCCAGTGTGTACCTGTCACGTTTAGCATTATTATATACGTAAATAAACAAGAGGCCAATTGGCCTTAACGGTCACCTGAGTAGCATATATCCCATACACAAACTTGTCATGGAGTCACATATATGCATCTAATTAATTAGGTTTCATACTGGAGAAGAATAATCATAAATTTGTAATGACGACCACATTTCAAAAAGAACTGTGAAACCTATAATTTTGGTGAAAAACTAAAAGATCTGGTCTACAAAATCATGAATTCAGTTTTCCTTTCAGGTGTGTTGGAGTAAAGAAGATAATTTTTAACGTTATATGCATTAAAATCTACACATCCATTTTTGCCCTGCCCTAGAGTCAAAACCCATACCCTAGGGGACATGAAAATTAAAATTTCAGTAGAGGACTTCCTGGTAAACATAATTATTATAGTCAGGTTTTTTTATACAGATGTGTGAGAATAGAGAAGAAGATTTTTAAACATTATATGTATTAAAACTATAATGCCATATTGCCCCCCCCCCCCCCCCCATTTCATGAACCCCTGACCTAGGGGCCATGAATTTCACAATTTAGGTAAAGGAGATTGTGGATATTATAACCATGTATTCAGTTTTTTTGACCACATGTGTGGGAGTAGAGAAAAAGATTTTTTAAGATTTAAAACATTTTTACTATGTGGCCATATTGGCCCCACCCTAGAGCCTGAACACCTAACAAAGGGGTCATGAATTTCACAATTTTGGTAATGGGCCTCATGGACATCATAACCATGCATTTAGTTTTTAACAAATATATATGGGAGTAGAGAAAAAAGATTTTCTAAGATTTAATACATTTTTACTATTTGGCCATATTGGCCCAACCCTAGAGTCTGAACCCCTGACCCATGGGTCATGAATTTCACAATTTAGGTAGAGACCTTATGGACATCATAATCATGCATTTAGTTTTTAAAAAATGTATATGGTAGTAGAGAAGTAGATTTTCTAAGATTTAATACATTTTTACTATATGGCCATATTAGCCCCACCCTAGAGCCAGAACCCCTGACTCAGGGGTCTTAAATTTCACAATTTTGGCAGAGGGCCTCATGGACATCATAACCATGCAACCAGTTTTTTCCTCACATGTGTGGGAGTAGAGAAGAAAATTTTGAAAATTTGGCTGCTTTTTTTTTGCATATTTGGCCCCGTCCGTGGCACCCCAGGGGTGGTAGAGCCATTAATATCACAATTTAGATTCTTCTTACATTAGAGATGCTTCACACCAAGAATTTTTTTTTTTTTTTTTTTTTTTTTTTTATTATTTTGTCATATGCATACAAACATTTTAATAATATAATTCAAAGCCATTTTTTACTCATCCACTCATACATTCGTGCTCACATTCATCCAGATTTGGCAGTGGTTGCTTATTTAACAAAGGCAAACGGTTAATCTTAATAATAAACAAAGATTGTTTGTGCATATATATGTCTGTCTGTCGGTGTATACACCGTATACACCTGTCTGTACGTGTGCTTTTTTATGTGACTGTGTTTATATTATACTTATATCCTCAAATGAAGTGAATATGTGATGTGTATGCACTGTAAACTAAATATATAAGAAGATGCAAATAACTTGTACATGAAAGTTTGAATAAAAAAAAAAAAAAAAAAAATGAAGAAACAAAAATTAAAAAATTACTGAATTGTTTCAAATATATGTTTCCATACATGCCAGTTGTTGGTAAACTTTTGTATTTGAAATTTCTGACATGAAATATATTTTTCAACTTTGTATTTGTTATATAGATAAAATAGCAGCCCTAGTAGACTTGGCAGTATATCTTTTTTAAGACAGCAAAATAAATATTGTTTTGTGTACAAAATTATAAAGTTTACAACTTTATTGTCTTTTGACAATGGGAGTTCACCCAATAAAATATTGATAACATTGAAACCAATTCGTATAGAAGTATATTGGTAAATATGCATGCTTAGGTTGCTCCAAATTGATGATATTTTTTCACAGCTTACAAAAACATGTTGGATTGTCTCAACATCACGTTCACAGAAGGAACAGCAATCAGAAGATACAATATTGATTTTTATCAAATAGTAATTTACAGGAAGAATTCTATGAAGTAATCTGTATTGTAACCATTGAATAGATGAGTCATTGGTTGTCTTAAAACATACATTAAAAGCATCATAAACACAAACTTCTACCCCATATTGTACCAATTCTGAATTCCACTTTGGTATTGCAGTTGGGGTTATTTTACAGGCAATTATCTGTTTGTAAATTGGTTTTGTACATTTATCTTGCAAAAGAAAGGGTTTGTAATATAATGGAATATATGGAGTAAAGGATCTCTTAAATAAACATTTGATATGTACTGGAAGAGAGGATCTTAGATATGTTGATATAGCACTAACTATACTGTTGTATTGCATTGTACAAATATGCAAATCAATTTTTTTTTTGAAAACTTACACGTGACAAAAAATTTCCATTATCATCTAGAAAGTCATTGATGACCTTTACACCTTTTTTGTACCAACTTTTTATAAACAATGTTTTTACACCAACTCTAGTATGACTATTATACCAAATAGGCATAATAAAAAAAATTCCTCAATATAATTATCATCAAAAGATTTTATAACATAGAGCATTGATTAAAACATATCTTTCCAAAAATTATTATTTTTCGGAAAACACATTCAGTAATAAATGCATCACCAAAATGTAGTAACAAGTTGACAAAGTCTTCACCATTAATGGCCTTCAATATGGAAGTCCATGAGCTATGTCCAACAATTAATCTTTTAATCCATGAACATTTTAATGACATAATAAACTTGTTAATATCCTACATTTTTAAACCACCTTTTCGATATTCTTGAATAACTACTGCACGTTTTATTTTATCACATTTGGCATTCCAAAAAAATTTAAAAATGTCTTTGTTCAATGTGGTGATTACCTCTTTAGGAGTAGGTAAAGACTTAAATAAATGGTTGATTTTTGGAATAACGAGATTTTACTACCGTCACACGTCCAATTGGTGTAAGGTTTCAAGAAGTTAAAAAATGTAAAATTGTTAACACACGACGCACGACGACGGACGAAGACCAATTGCAATAGGTCACCAGAGTGACTCAGGTGACCTAAAAAGAGAGGAAATATATTTTATTGCATGCAAGTACCTAATTTAATATTCAGAATTTTTAAGCAAAGAGGCTTTGCCTTTTGTTGTTTATAATTATAGTTACGTTGTTGTGAACAAATATTATATATCGCATAGCCCCCTAACTCCGTCACTACCCTAACTCCGTCACTTTCGGGAAACTCCTCGCCGTTTGAAATCAAGTGCGATTATGACGTTATTTTTGGCATGTCAAATATCTTCAATCAAATGACAACAATTTACAACGGTTAATTTTAAGAATGTGTTCAAACATAACAAAATTACATCTTGTTCATTTTATGCAACAATAATTGCGTGAAATCAGCTAACACTTTTTCATGGGTGCACTAAAATAACGATATTTCTGACATGCGGGCCCATTCGATGATTTACAGTGGTCAGTCATTTTTAGAGAGGTCAAGATGAAACATTTCACATGTGATTTATTTTTTATTAAGGTTACTAATACATTTTTTTCAGTCCGCAATAGCGTTTATGCACTACACTTAATGATAACGTCAAATCGCTCATGCCGTAATTTTGCCTTATACAGGGTTACAGATATATACGGTATGTCGGTATTTAGAATATGCTACATTAATTACAAATGTAATAAATAAATAATATTATCATTAATATATTTATTATTGATATGATATTTTTGAAATATGTAAAAACAGAAATCAAACGGCATCCATACATTCTGAAAAAGTCATTGTGATTGTCTTTACAACGACCCATTTTTTGCTCTGGCGATCATTTCACTTTGATGAAATTAAATACAATTTAAATTGTATAAAGCGATTTTACTTATTATAACTTGGCCTTGATATAAATTGTGTTTAAACTAAATTGTTAATGTGTCTTCATTCACTGGCGTATCATAGATCATGTGGGTGACGGAGTTAGGTTCATAAGTTATGATAGCACGTGTGATAAACGTCGTATTCAGAGGGCTTATTTGAATAATAATAAAAATATTTTTGTTAATAATTTTAAAAATTATAATGTTTCAGATTATATTAAGCGATTGCAAATGATAAAAACCGCAAAAAATAATTTACAGAGAAACGCGGAATGTTTTCTGCTTATGGTGACGGAGTTTGGGTACTCGGGGATAACACAGCAGCAAAAATTGTTTGGTATTCCGCAAACCCTATAATAATCTCTGATAAATTTATATTAAAAGTAGGATTGAAAAGGAACACTGATAAGATGAAAATGTTTCCATTGATCTCTATTACCATTATACTCTAAACCAAAGTTCTAAGTGTTCAACCAAACGTTTTTGTCATATGAGATAATAATACGAAAACCTTTGAATGTGGAACAACGATTTCGATCTTTTAGAAGAAAAGAAGTTGAAACTCGAAAGGTTAAGGAAAGAAAAATTACAGGGTCATATCATTACATCACGAGCAGAATGGGTTGAAGAAGGGTAAAAGCCTAGCAAATATTTCTGTTCTTTAGAATCGCGGAATTTTTTGAATAAAACTATAAAAAAAAAAGTAGAAATTGATGATAAAATTATTTATGATCAGGTTGAAATCTTAGATCAGGTCAGAACTTTTTACAAAACCCTTTATGCTAGCAAAGATTCAGATACCATAGATTGCAACTTGGATGATTTAATACAAAATTTGGGGGTTCCAAAGTTGGACAAAAACACCTCTATAGTTTTAGAGAGTAGTATATCTGAGACTGAAATACTTACTGTTTTAAAAAATATGAAAAACAACAAATCACCGGGAAGTGACGGCTTTACAGTAGAATATTTAAAGTTTTTCTGGAGGGATATCAAAGACCATATTGTTTTAGCTGTTAATCATATTTTTGCTAATAGAGAGCTGCCTATATCGCAGAGACTTGGAATTATTACATGTCTTCCAAAAGGTGACAAACCTAGCCAATTTTTAAAACACTGGCGCCCAATTACTCTTTTGAATGTTTTCTATAAACTTATTTCAGGGTACCTTAGTTATAGAATTAAATCCTCCTTAGATTTTTTAATATCGGAAACCCAATCTGGCTTCATTAAGGGTCGTTATATTGGTGAAAATACTAGGTTTGTCTATGATTTATTATCCTACACTGAGTCTAAAAATATACCTGGTTTACTGGCGTTCATAGATTTTGAGAAAGCTTTTGATTCTATATCATGGAAATTTATTTACAAAGTTTTGAAATATTTTGGTTTCGGTGAAAACATAATCACTTGGATAAAAATCCTAAACACCAAGATTACAGCTTCTGTTTTACAGTGTGGTGTGCTATCTGAACAATTTCCTATATATAGAGGTTGTAGACAAGGCCACCCGATTGCCCCATATCTTTTTATTCTTTGTGCAGAAATATTAGCTATCCTTATTAAACAAAATGTAAATATTAGAGGCATTGTGGCCAATGGAAAAGAACATAAAATATCCCAATATGCTGATGACACAACCTTTGAACTTGATGGTTCTTCAGAATCCCTTTTCGCTGCTCTGGATACCGTAGATCTTTTTTCAACTTTTTCAGGATTGCAGATAAATAGTTCAAAAACAAAATTTGTGTGGATAGGTTCAAAAGAAATTTCTAAACAAGTATACCATCATACAAGATGGAAACTGGAGTGGGGTTGTACAAAATTCAATCTGCTGGGAATAGAATTCTCTGTCGAGTTAGAAAAAATTGTTAGTCTAAACTATAGTGTTCAAATACCTAAAATCAAAGCGTTAATACAACAGTGGAAAAGGAGAATTCTTACTCCTTTTGGTCGAGTTACTGTAGTTAAAACATTACTTCTTCCAAAACTCAATCACCTTTTTATTTCCTTACCAAGTCCAGATAAAGAAATTATTTCTTCCCTTACCAATCTTTTTTATGGAATTCAAAAATAAATAAAGTCAAGAGACAACTCATTACTCAAGACTACTTAAAAGGTGGTATTAAAATGTTGGATATTAACAATTTTTTAGTGTCATTAAAATGTTCATGGATAAAGAGGTTAACAAAAGGTAACAAGCCATGGACGGATATTTTTTTTAGACATTCATGGCAACAAAGTGGTAAAGCATTTGTTAGACTTTGGTGACAAATATGTACAAAACATACTAAATCATAGTAATAATTTTTGGAAAGATGTTCTACACTCATGGTTAAAAGTTTTAAGAACAATTGACTATTCATTATCTACAACAAATGTATGTGCTATGCCAATCTGGTACAATACAAATATATGTGTTGGTAATAAACCTATCATTGTTTATAATTGGTATGAACATGGTATTAAAACTATAGGTGACTTTCTAAATGAAGATGGTCAGTTTTTGAAACAGCATGATTTTGCACAAAATTATAGACTGTCTAATGTATGTACAATGCTATACAACAGTGTTATTAATGCAATATCTACTTTCTTTTAGATCTCAGTCTATAAAAAGATCTGATGTTAAAAAATATTACTATCCATACATTCCGTTTTACTTTGAGTATGTTTTATTGTTTGAAAAATGTTCGAATAACTTGTACAATCTTATTAATAGTAAAGATATTATACCAAGTTCCATTCAGAAATGGAACACTGAACTATCCATGCAACTAGAAATTAATGTTTCTGTTAAAGAGTTCTTTAAAGTATGTTTTAAAACAAGTGCTGATACCTCGGTACAATGGCTTCAGTACAGAATTCTTTTCAGAATGTTGCCTACAAAATACTATCTTAAAAAAATCAATGTAAGCACTGATGATTGTTGTTCTTTTTGCAAAGAATATGTAGAAACAATTCAACATGTATTTATTAAATGTTTAGAAATACTGCCATTATGGAATAAACTCAGCATGCATATCTATTGTAAAACAACAAATAGAAATGGATTAAATGTTAATAATGCAATATTTGGTGAAATACCTCTAAATCAGGGTAACAAAGTTGTAAACTTTATAATTTTGTATACCAAACAGTATATTTTTAACTGTTTGAAACAAAAAAAGATCCCCCACTTAAAGGGACTATTACAACATATCTATTTCAAATATAAAGTTGAAAGATACATATCAATTAAATCATGTGAAATGTTAAAATTTGACAAACAATGGTCAAACTGGAAAAATATTTTTGAAATTTAATTTTCCTGTAAACAATTAGAATGTGTTTCTGATATTTATGTGTGCAAGTGTATGAAAGGGTGTGTGAGTGCCAATAAATATTTGCTTTGTTTCTTTGATTCCTTGTAATGATTATGAAAATGACAATAAAAATTTAATAAAAAAAAAACAAAAACCTTTGAATTATCAATTAAAATGTCATGTTTCTAGTTAATGTTGTATGAATACAGCTGATTGGCTTATATGTTATACTTTTAAGTTGCATATTAAAACCTGATCCTTCACTAAAAAAACATCTTCGGTTGGATTAAATTTGGATCTTTTAAATTGTTACGTGTTGCTGAGACGTGCCACATAAAGCAGAGAAAAAGTTCTGAAACATTTTATAAACACCGCAAAGTATTTTTCATTTAAAAGTAGTCCGTTATTAAAGACTTACATAAATCCCAAAAAGTAGTCATTTAACATGAATCACGCATTGGATAATACAACTTTCTTGTTTTGAAAGTATGTCATGGTTAATTGATTTCATCTACCAGTGGTTACGCTTATTCTATATGTCCAAAGGCACATCGTTTAATTAATTTTGAATATTTTATATTTTTTTACATCGTAGTTTTCAAATCATTCTATTTTTAAGAGTGAAGTTAAGTGTATAAATAGTATCTGTAAAGTACGTGTATGCAAATACCTTTACCGAAGAGTCAAATTGTACTAACTTGGATCGATTGCAGCTTGTAAATATTTGTCTCCCGCACCAGATGTATTTTTCTGTAATTTTGATACGGCTTAAAAAATTAATGCAAGCACAAGCTGTTTTGTAATGGTTTAAACAAACAACAAAGCCAACTTATAGATAACATGTACATTGTAGGAAATCTGCTCATTTGGGTAATTTAATAGTCACACATATAGGGTTAAGAAATGTTATGACTTTATAAAGAAAAGAAATTTACATTATTTTTTGTGTCAATATATGTTTTAGGAAGACATTTTCTCTTGGCATGATATCATATTAGATATTGTGTTTACTTAAATTTGTACTCATACAAGGCCAACTTTAAAATAACAATTAATCAAACGTAACAATATACCGGTAAACACAATGGTGTCGTATATTTACCTGTCAATCTGCACAGGTATCTTTAGTTTGGAGAGAGTGGAATCAAACCTCTTTAGCTGAATCCAAAACACACGTAATGAATTTGCTATTGTAGTGTTTCTTCTGTGCTTTGGGGTTTTTTTTTGACATGTGCTACAACGTCTTTAAGAATAAAAAATACTTTTGATTGTTTTACTCCAAAGGTCGATCACAGCTTAGACAGATGCCGATAGGAGAGTACAGGATAGGATCACAATAAATTGGTTTTGAAGAAAAATTCTATTGTAATTATGCAGACATTTTGGAGAGGAAAAAAGTATGAATGACAGATGAAATATTTTACAGGTCTTTATGACTCACTTAGAAGTCACTTCTTCTTTAAAGAACTCTTCAAGTACATTTTGGACAGATATCTCTTTTCTTGGGTATTTCGGCACTTATTAAACCTAGTGTATCATGTCTGAGAGGACTTGTCTAAAATATTGATTATGACTATCATTCTACATAAGTGAAATATATTGTTACCTTGGCATTAAAACGTATAAAAACAAATGAAAAATTGAAGAGAAAACATGAAAACTCCTTACAGTTTTACAGCTGAAACACTGATGTTTGTAATGCAATATGAACTGTTCGGTTTTTCCAAGTCTGCCTAGGTGTGCTATAATTCCGTTGGTGATCATAGCTGGACCTTGCTGTTCACAGCCTTCTCCAAGATATTCACCAACAGTGCTGATTATGTCCTGTTAATAATAGGTTTTTATGAATGATATAAAAAAAATCAAATAGATTTTTAAGTGATCAATTATATGAAATCTTACCAAAATATCATCAACTTCAGGGAACGAAGTGGTCCTGGAGACATCAAAAATTGTATTTTAGAAATACATGTATCCATTAGAACATCCCCTGTATTGCATGGCTCTGCAATGAAAAGTATAACCATACATAATGAACAAATTAGAGGACAACATACCTTGTCTCAACAAGGGATCACTAGTAGGACGCCGACATAATAAATTATCAAGTACATTCTATCAAAAACATACATACTATAGTATCACGACTATCATTTAAAATTACTTTTAATGCAATACAATGAATTAAATTATAATTAAAATATATAATTAAACGTGGTCATGGTTTACCATCGAATATTGTGGTTTATGGTATTATTTGAAGATGTATCTTTTGTTATGGTGCCGTTTTCTTTAATAATGATTTAAAATATTATCTTAAGGTTTTATACGGTACATTTTCATCCTTTTAGATTTTGAATTAAATTGTCCAGTGTCTTTGTTCTGACTTTTTATAGCAATTGGCACTAATGAAAGATAACCATACCCAATTCATTAAGAATGGTTTGACTATGAAACCAGGTTACCTGTCTTTGTCAGAAATCTCCGAACTAAATAAATGGTTGACCCATTAACCCAAATCAATGTAACAAGTTAATATTGGACACAAATATACTGCGGTCAATACTACAAAGAGAATATTGAACCTTTCCTGAATGTAATATTTGGTTAGATGTCCTGTCCCGAAAAAAAAGAAAGTTGCCCCAGTTTGTGATTAAATCAGAGTTTTAAAAAATTACATAATCATCATTTAATTTTACAAATCTATAGAAATCATGTAAGGCATCTTCAAAGAAGTTCGATGAGAAAGGGATAAGTAAATAATGATTTGTGACCTCATAAACGTTTTAAAAGAATTCAGGCCGTCACAAAAGTGTGAATGAGCCTGCCTTTCCTATGATCTGATGATTTTCAAAAAATCCACAAATGTATTCTAGTGATAAAATTTGAAAAAGGGAAAACCATTTAATTCTCACTTTAATTAATCAGTTAAGGAATGGAACTACAGGTGACTGAAAAGTGTCGAAGTCTGAAATCAAATAACATGACGTGAGCAGATGTTGAAAGGCTGTGAGGGATTGCAAAATCGCATTCAACCAACAGTTAAATTTCTTGTGTTCAAAATGCCATGCCTGGATAGTGGCTTCTGATATAAATATGTCTGATTAACTAAAGCTTCATAGGGATACGCATTTTCGTCGAACAATTTTTGTGGCAGAAAGCGTTTTCTGCGTGATCAACATCAATTCTGGCAGTGAAAGATCACCGATTTCGTAGAAAGTTGGGTCTTTCTCAGAAGAGGGAGCAGCACATCCATTTGCAACTGAATATTTTGAATCTTCATTATTCCGTACACTTGGTTTAAATGGTGTTGCATTTTAATCGCATGCACAGTTGTTGCCTTTCTTCTTTGGAGTTTGAAATTGTTGACTTTTTGTGTCCTCTAAAGTTTGTGTTCTGTTACATTTTAGCCTTGGGAATTTCAGTTATCTCAACTGGCTTGCATTTTGAATGTCTCCTTCCTTTGTACAACTTTGGAAATATGTCTGCGTCTTCTGAAGAGTCTATCTTCGATGTATTGTCCACACATTCCATTGATGATTGTCAGATATCTTCATTCTGTAACGTGTCGAGGGGTCCGTTACCTAGTCATTTCTAGGGTCGGGGGGGGGGGGTGAATATTAAAATATCAAACTACTGTATATTAATTTTTCTCAAATGATAGGTGATTACAATTGGCCTACAAAATTTACAAAATGGCCTTCCCTTACTTAGGGTAAAATCACAGAATAAATATGATCGGCCGGGATCAAAACTTTATTAATAATCCCGGGATAAACACTATTTATGCCTTATTCAGGCTGTAGTGATTTCTCGTGGCACGCCCTAGCTGGATAACCTACTCAAAAGGCAAACCCTAAGCAGAGGCAGTCACTGTGTTAACGCTTTATGCAGGACGGACAGTGTACAACCTCTAACTAAAGGCATAACCCTTCCCTAAAACTATCATCGACGTCTAAATTAGGCTGGTCTCCGCGAGAACAGCCTCCACAATAACCGACTAGTGGCCGGTGTCGTATAATTTAAGGTCCGCCCCGTAAAATGGTCCGGGGCGGACCATTAATGTTAACATTTAGGGTCCGCCTTTGCTCTAAAAGGGTCCTGCCCGTATAAGAAAAGGTCCGCCTAACATAAAAGGTCCGGGGTATATTTTTCATTTTTTTTTCAATATTGAGTATTTTGGAACAAAATAAGTGGGATTATTTTGTCATTCTTTTTAAGGAGTACCTACCCGAAGTGAGTCAGACTGCTATATATCCAGCACATAATATAAATGAAATACATATACATGTAGCTTGGTGAACATAAATAAATCACAATAATTATTTCAACTTTACTGGTCGATCTTATATTAACAAGAAATGAAACTGATTGGTGTCAATAATTAAACAATGACTAGAACCAGGTGTTATATATACACACACCACCCTGCAGGTGTGAGGGGTTCACACCTTCAGGTGTTTGACTGTTTGAAGTTGTTGTGTAAACAATTGACATTTCACACGTCTCCTTTTTGCGCATCTTTCCAATATGATACAAGCTTAAAAACGTTACCCATTTTAAAATCAAATACTATTTACAATTCAATTACAACGATACCTGCAAGCGGTTTATCATTGCTATTTTTATTTGCACTAGGGCATATGTGTAAGTTATGTTAAGTCATGTACACAACATGTACTATATCGAATATCTTAATATTAATTGAAAATAAACGATTTATTTAAAACAACTCCAACCTGCATTAAAAAAGGATCCTCTTATCAAATGCATTGGGAGTGTTTTACATTTATCGTTTATTTTCAGTTAATTTTTAGAACATGTTGTGTACATGACTTCAAAGAAATCTCTATCAAAAAGGTCAACTATACTGAGGATTTAGATTTGGGGGGGGGGGGGGGCTGTGTCTTGTCCTCAAGCACTTGTGCAAAATATTAAATATTTTGTGTGAAAAAGGCAAATGTTTACATCCCGGTAAAATTTTATTCTAGATTTCTGCCTGCCTGGTACCCCCACATATATAATTTATATTTAATTATTTTTTTCACAAATATCGTGTCAACATCATGACAAGCATTTCTAAATGTCATTAGATGAAAATCGATACAGTAACTGTCAAACATAGAGGACAAATCTATCAACAAAACGGACAATCGTTTGCTACAATGGATTCCATGCATTTGTCACATTTTTAAAAGATTGTCGGATAAAAATCAATTTAAATTCTCTTGCTTGATATTACTCTAATGTTATGGTCTTTTTTTAAGGACACAATACATGTATATGTAATCGGTCTCGCTCCTTTAATAGAAATATTTTAACGATGAAAATCATTTATATAAATATTATTATTAGATAATGTGTCACTACTCTGAATACATTTTAAAAATAAACGTACGCTGAAGTCAATTTCATGTCCACTCCAATATTAAGAAGATCAACTGAAAAATATCACAACAAGAATCTATAACAAACTAACTGCATCAATGCAGTCATGCAGTGGCGTCGGAAGCAAATTAAAAGTGGGTGAGTGGGGGGGGGGGGGGGCGCTAGACTAATCATCAGAGAGAGAGAGAGAGAGAGAGTTGTAACTCAAAAAAAAAAAAGAACATATTACCCAAAAAAATTCTTCCCAAATCATGAAATTCCTTATTTCCGAATCCGTGGGGAGGGGGGGGGGTGGGGGGGGGGGGGGCTGGTATAATCTTCAATTCTCAATATCACTATTAATATTCCATTCTTTTTATGGTAAATTTAGGAACAATTATGTTTGCTGCGAGAAAAAGTAGGATGTGTGCCTAACGGTTAGGTCTAGCTTTGCAAAAAACAAAAAACAAATCAATTTTTCTAAAATAGCATCGGGATAAATCAATACAAATATCAATTTGAATATTAATTATCTGCATTCAGTATTTCAACGGGGCGGACCTTTTCATAAACTACATGTAAACTATTGGGTCCAACCCACTGAAACAAAAATCATCATTATATAAGAGTCAATGCATACATGCATTTTCCTATTTAACAATGATACATGTACCATTGCTGCATCGAGACTGATCTCAATTAATCTATACCAATGCAAGACCGCTAATATTAGACACTATCCCTTTTGATAAGAACATCAATATTTTTCTCCATGGAGATACATATTTTTCTTTAAACCGCAAGGATATTGTGGTTTTTTAGGCAGTTTACAAATATAATTATATATCTGCATTAAAGCGCTTTGTAATATAGCAGTTTTATCACAAATTATACACCTTGCATTTACATGTTATTATTTTCCTGCTCAACGCAATTTTTGTAAGTATCAGTTCATCCTTTAATTTTTCATAAATGTGCTTTCAGAGAAATCATAACTTAGACATATCAAAAATTTGAAATTTGTAAACTTTATTGATGGAAACGGATTTACTTATTAAGTGTTTACTTGTTACCAAATCCTTGCTTAATTACAAGAGGAGAGAGATTAATTAAGAGAGAGAGAGAGAGAGAGAGAGAGAGAGAGAGAGATTATTACAACATTATCCCTTTCATTCCTTTTTTAAACACTTTACCGGTAGTCAATTAAAACATGATTTTTAATTATAGGTACACGTATCATCTAATTAATTTCATTTGTCTTTTCACACCCTTATATCTACCACAGCTACGTATGTACACTATATTGTCAACGAATACCCTCTTTTACGGTAATCCACATATGCGACCTTTTATCATTTAAACTAGTGATAAATTTACCTAGAGACGTATACATTATTAGTATATTATCATAAGTTTCTGATCTACTGAAAATAAACAAAGTACAAGCTAAAAAGACAATTTAGTTGCGAAGAACACTATACAGCGGAGACGTTGTTTTTCTTTCTCAGCTATGGGGTGTATTCTGTTTAGCACAGATGTGAATACCTGCAGGGCTTCTTTTACCCGTGTTCACCTGTTGTGAAACCCTCTGCTAATACATATACACCGGAAGAGATTTAAAAACAAAGGGACTATACATGGTGTGTGCAAATTATCGACAAAATACTCCTGGGTTTTTTTTCAGATTCTTAAACAATTGGTCAAAATCTAACCCGCTATTCATATTTGATATTCCACAAAGTCATTTATTAAAATAATAACGTCATACTTGTACCATACGCAAATGGCCGGCTGGATTATGTAAACAAAGACATCTTTAAGATACAAGTGTATTAGCAAAAGAAAATAATTAATTTTAGAGAAACTTTAATAAATGACTATGGGTAGGACCTTTTCTTATAAGGGAAAGCCGGACCTTAAATGTTAACATTAAAGGTCCGGCCGGACCATTTAACGGGGCGGACCTTAAATTATACGACACCGGCCTCCAAACACGATTGGACCCATAATTATCAAAGTGGTAAGCCTCTCTCTCAAGACAACCCATCTACCAAATCGTACTTTAGTCTCGCAATTCCTCTAGTTTGAACTCTGCTAGAAAAGAAAACGCTGTGACTGCGACGCGCTCGTTTATATACCCTCGGTGGGTCACGTGACAATCTCCGCTGGTTGCTAGGCGACAAAACAAACACAGTCGTCATGTGCCGTACGCATGATTCAACATTAGATAACATAAAATCGTTCCAATCCTTTTCTTCTGAGAACACTTGGTTACTGTCTTTTTTCCTTTTCTTTTTCAAAGTAGAGTCATTCGCATCATTTTTTCTTTTCTTTTGTGGCTTAGGGAAAACTTTTGGGCTGAAAAAGTATTTTCCTTTTTTTCTTAGGTGTCTTTGACCACTTTTCTTCGGAAATATCAATATTTCTTTTACGTGTGGTTTTGCCCCATAATTGTTGTTTTTGATTCAAAATGCTGTATTCTCTACACCTTCCAACAACCTGTGTATGGGTTTTCCTGACAAATGACCCGGGGGTTAAATGTTTCTCCTTACAAATATACCGGTATTGTGTCACTTGGCGAAACCAGTTTTCCACCAAAGAGTTTGTGTCGCTAGTAAATCCGTTTTCCAAAAAACGGCACTCTATAATGGAAAAAGGTAAAGGTACATCTGTATGATGTTCAACATGTCAGGACAGTGGTATTCGTTGTCATTATCAAATGAATGGTTATCATGATCTCCTAAAGCCCTTTCTCTGTCAAAAGGCGACCTACTCCTAATGGTTCCCTCTGTAAGAATACCATGATGCGTTTTCTCCTCGGGATCCATATGAAAAACGCACTTGGAAGATTCTTCTGTTTTCTCAGGCAGATTTTCTATCAATCTCTTTAAATAATCAATACTTTCGTTGTATTCTCTATTTCTTTTTCTTGTTTCCTAAAGCACGACATTTGTGCGTATATGTATGACCTCCCTCCTCCAACGTTTTGGACATCATCATTAGAGCGAATGAAAATTCTCCAAATTCTTTCAGTTTTGTGTATCTTAATTTATATTTTATTATTCCGAGCATTTGGAAGGCACGCAAATGGACAATTGAAAATGAGGATCTCTGTTTTGGGTGCATGCTTCCCAACCTTTGTGTTAATACTTGATAATGCTTTCTGCATTAAATATTAGCAATTATACTGAGTTGATAATTGCCCGTGAAAAGTCTACCTCGACTCTGACAGGAAGTATTTCTCTTTTGAATAATGTAGTTGCAGGTTTTTTAATCTTACCAAGGAAAAAGGTGATGGTAACCGTTGTATTTGAATTAGTTATCATTTCCGCAACAGGTGTGGTTGGACATCCATCTTTCCGTAAAGCTAGGGCGTAATAAAAAACAAGTTTTGATTGATTTTGAATTTTGTTTACGATAGATCCTGTTGCATCAAGTTGAATGGAAGATTAGAATTGCATGCTTCTCTATCCAGTCTGATTGTGTCCTCCGTAAACATGATGACGGTAAATGGTTCGACAGAAAAGAAAGGAATATAGCCAAGAATCTTCTTGTTCTGCCTTTTCATTTTCCCTCAAAATTTCTTTTAATCATTTTGGTGAGTGGATCTTTTGAAAGAAGAGTAGTTTGAGTCATCTCCGACTATGTCTTGGAAAGCGTTTGTTTGCTAGGACAGGTAGTTAAATTGCCACCTTTAAGTGCCGTTTCTGGAATATTTTGGAGGTTCGTCTAAAACGTATTTAGAACGCCTTCGTCTTTAAATACACGTTTCATGTTGTACCTCTCATTTCCTTTCAGTGGACGTCGTTGTGTCTGTTGTTCATTAGAAAAAGTCCCTGTTGTGTTCAATTTTTACTTTATCTGGACTAACACCCGTGTCCCGAGGAATACAAATTGTGTATTCACAACATTTTTGAAATTTGCATTTTTCTTTTCCCATGAAGAATTGGGCTTTCTTTTTTCTTGGCTTTACTTTTTTACGCGATTTTGATTGAATTGGGGTACACACACATCGTTAGTAAGAGAAAACTTATCATTGAAAATCTGTGTCAAGCTCCCACGTAGCCGCCTTTTCGGACATGATCTTTTTTGCTTGGCTTTATTTCGGGCCATTCTTTGCGATTCAAAATGAAGGTAAATGGTTTTGGATATGGCTGGTTATCTGTTTTGTCGTTCGCTCCATTGCATATCTCTTTCTTTTTCTTTTCCGTATCTTTTTTCATTGGAAAATTTTACGACTGTACTTTCCCGGAGCCCCATCCCCACTAAATATGAAGGCCCAAATATGGGATACAGGGTGTTAGCCAGTCCCTTGAAAGATATCCCATTATAATTGTATTATACGAAATTTCCTATTTTCGCCAGGCTAGCCTAGCCCGTTAATGGTCGTGTAAACCCAATTCCTTTGGAGGGTCGACTAGGTTTTCCCGGGGCCCCATCCCCACCAAATTTGAAGGCCCGAATATGGGATACAGGGTGTTAGCCAGCCCCTCGAAAGGTATCCTCAATGCAACCGAGTATGATGATTATCTCACCTTTTTGCCAGGCTAACTTATTATGCTAATGTTAAGGTCAGGTAAGCAAGTAATAATATTTACTAAAAAACTATTTTTTTCAATTAAAAAGGGAAGTTTATATGGAATTTTAAATTTACGTTTATTAGCATGTTTACGGTAATTTGAATAGCGAACCGATCACAGAATTCTATTCGCTATTCGAATAGTACGGAAGCCCATTTAGGACCTATCAAAAAATATTTTTGAATTCGATATAACGAATTCTTGAATTTGTTAAAACGAATTTAAATCGTTATAACGAATTGTTGAATCCGTTATAACGAATTAAATTTGTTATAACAAATTTTAGGAATTCGTTATAACGAATTTAATCTGTTATAACAAATTCGCTGAATTCGTATTTCAAATTTTTAAATCTGTTTTAAGAAATTAAATTTGAAATAACGAATTCTTGAATTCGTTATTTCAAAGTTTTAATTCGTTATTTAGGTTTTTCAAAATCGGTTATAACATATTTTCACCCAATTTGTGATAACAAATTTCATGTTTTGGGGAACAAATTAAACGGGGCGGACTTCATTTGTCGCATATCGGCGTACGGCGAAACGGCGAAATGGTAAATGAAGTAAACTGGCGTAAGAACGAAAGTGGAGGAACATATTGTCACAGCTGTTGCTGTAACCATGGTAACATGTAACAATTCCGAAAGACACTTTACTTTATCGGATTTGCTAGATTTCCTACATAGATAGAAACAAAATTTTTAGGAACTGCTATATATGTAGCAACGCATTTTCACCAAAAATATTATGCAGGATATACAGATATCGGGTTTCTGCGCAGAATTCCAAAAATTTGTTTAGTCAATGCTATTAATTATTGAGCATGCTGATTTATAAAAGGGTACATGCAGCCCAGCCAATGTCGAACTTATGTCACAGAATTTATCTACCAGAATTTAATGCAAAAACCGCATCGAAATCGATGCAAAAATAATGGAGTTACGCCTCTTCAGAGTGCCTATTTTTACCTCTTTTAGAAATCTAATCAAGAGAAAATGAAATTAGGCGATAACAAGGCTTCAGTGACGTCACGAGGTCAACACTAGGGAAATTTCTTTACAAAGCTATACAAAACATATTCAATTTTACAGCAAAAATGATTGATATAGGTCTGATGTTTTGACGTATCTAGTTATTTTAAGTATTGTAAATTTAGAAAGTTGTATCCGTAATTATTTTGTTACAGTCAGATTTCTTTTTAAACGATTTTAAATTTGCTATTCTAATCGCCTTTTCCCGATGAATAGGATATCTTTAAACGCTTGCATGGGCAGATTTATGTTCATTATTCATATTTATTTTGGACGGAGCGTGTTCAAATCGTATAAAGCTTGAAGGGAGTTATGATAGATTTGATATGCACGCTCCGACCGAAATTATCACCTCATAATATTCAAAGAATGATACTTTTTTGCTTTTAATTATATTTCATTTCCAATTTCTACACTTCAAAACAACATTTCAAAACCACTGGTTTTTTTTTCATGCATAGCACATGTCATGTGTTATTGCAGCAAATACCGTTTTTCGATTATGCTGT